>NC_135778.1:16740427-16786528 GCF_028453695.1 Augochlora pura | reverse complement strand
GCAAATACGGGTAGAAATGACTCTTCGTCCTGGAAACCAATTCTTTTTTATGAGTTTTATTACGAGTTTTTATTGGTCAGCTATCGAACGGTATATGACTCATTGAAAAACCTCTAAGGGCAGTTTTGACCATCTTAATCGGCTATACCCTTTAACATATTTATATAATTATTATTGAAATAAATATGTTAGATTGTACTAACGTAGGCTTCAATATTATTATATAATATTCTAAATATTAAATATCCTTTACCATTTATAATTACCAATAATTTTATTAGTTACCATTGCAAACGATTCCCAGGTCGATAAAGAGTTAATTATACAACGTGAAAGCGTACTATTAAATTCATAAACTAACTAGCCCAAAAACGTTAACGTTTAACCTCGAAATTCCACCTGGATTTCGCAGACATTGTTCTAACAGTTATAAAAATATTCCTCAAATACGTGGCAAGAGAAATCTACTGAACCTCCGCGGTAGTTTTCGCGGACCAATTTCCAGCGTTCCGCCAGGCAGCCCTAACCAGATTACAATCGTCGCGGCGTGTCAAGATGGCGGCCACTTACAGGCTCCGCCGCCGCCATATTCTTCCGCTTCGCAGCTTTCAGTCGGCGAACCAGCTCGTTGAGCCATTTCTTTCGTCGCCTCCTTCGATTCGCTCGAGCAGCTCGAGTGAATTTCCAAGGGGAACCGCTAAATTCGCCGACATCTTTCACGCGTCCCGAGAAAACAGCTTCGAAAGTTCGGGTCGCGTCGCGGTGAGTAGCGTCGCGGCGTTTCCCCTTTAGCGGGGGCGTTGTAAGTTCGATCGTAAGAGGAGAGAGAGGACGATTCGTAACTGTCCCCCGGCATTAATTAAAATCTCCCCCGGCCAACATGACCGCCGGTAGCTCGTCGCTGACACGGTCGCGAGAACTGGGGCTCCGTAAATCATCGTTGCCGCAAGAAAACCTGCGAGATACTGGGATAGAGAAGCTCGGTGAAACTATCTCACTCTCTCTCTCTTTCTCTCTCCATCTATCCTTCTCTTCGAAATATTCTTCGGCGCCGTATCTTCGGGAACCGTGGATCGTAAAACTCCTTGACGCGTGAACCAAATTACCGGGATAACCTACGGCCCCTAAGGGAATCGCAATAACCGCCGATTGGGTTCGATGCGGCAGCGAGTCCGCGGGCTTGGCCGTGCTTTTATTCGATGCCGGGGCGGGGGGGAGGGGCGGCATCGCGCCGCGCCTCAACCGATCAAATATTTAGATCGCCAAAGTGCCCCGGCGCGACTTATACTGCTCGCCCAGAAAAGGAGAACCGCGACGGCGTGCGGACGCCGCGTGCTGCTTAATGGACGATTTAATAATTCGCGGTCGCCTCCTTGACCCCGTATCAGCGATCGACGACGCTCGCCGGGAAATCTGGTAACGTAAGGAGTCGCGAAGGTGTCGCGATCGAACACCACCGTTCCACTTTCTCGAAATAATTTTCACGGATAAAACGCGACTGAATCGTGCAGCATATTTCAATTTCGGTTCGAAATTCTAATTCGGCTTTTTTCGAATAATATTGAGGACAATGATTATAGTATTATCACTCGTAGGATACTTAGAAGTTAATTCGATCAAGCTTGCATAATTGAGATGGTTTTTGTAATGAGGTTTTATGCATTTATGGGAGAAGTGGATCGATGGGATAGACAGTTTGACATTCGACAGCATTGATGAATTATTAATTATTTTGAGCAATGAAATTATATCTCTCGTATGTTATATAATAGTTCAATTAATGGAAAAATTCAAAGTATTTCAAAACATTCATTTATCATATTTTATCCATTAAGATGCTTGAAGGAAGTCAATTTTTATTATTTAGTATTCATTTGTTTATTTATTACTTTATTTATCAACAGGATAAGAATCAATATTATTATTAAACTGCAGAATTGTATGCAAAATAAAAATTACCATCCTTTAAGCATCGTAATAGATTAAAGATAATATGTGGGTGTTTCGAAATGCTTTGAATTTTTACATTATTTTAAATCATAATTAGCAAGTGCATAAAATGCACGGTCTAGTTATTATTATTATTATCAACTTTATAGAATTATCCAAGTTTATATTTCGCATATAAATCCGCAGTTTAATAATGGCCTGGACTGACGCGACGGGGGTTTCGAGAACAAAGCTGCCAGGAAAAATTCAGTTTACTAGATTATATGTGATTATAATAAACAAAATCCTACCTACATGTCGCAGAATAATGTCTCCAACAGTGATAGCACTATTAACTCCTTACTGTTAATAATATCGTGTCAGAATCGTTATAAAAATTTGGAACATAGTCTGTTTCGCTTCAAAATACAAATTATACGACCTGGTCAACACAAATCCATCCGTAGCATGCAGTTCTCTGAAAAGTCGTTACTTCAAATAAATTTGTATTTCTTTATTACATTATGACCAGCAGCTGCACACCAACTGTTAAACTATTACCGCATTTACAAAACTTTCATTTCGTATGTCCTGTCCAAGTCGAGTTATTTTTCCGGGTTTACTGCCTGCTACGGTCAAATTCCGAGACATGCGGATTGCACGTGCGTACCGTTCCAGGGTACGGTTCATACCTGGAGGTGACCAGTACTCTGGGCGGTCACCTTTTCCTTCTTTCCCTTTTCCTTCTATCTCTTCACCTATTTCTTGTCTCTACTCTGTCAATAACCAATCATGCAGGACCACCATTTCCCTCTCTCAATTTAGAAATATGTCATCAACGAATCCGCTTGTTCCATCAAAAATACACGCCCATACCGAATTTACCTCTGAGCAAATAGCATCACTCTCGACATTCGCAACACAATCTCCAGTCAGACCACACTTTACACTTTACGCTTACACAGAATCAATCGCCGTTAAATATTAAGTGTTATTTAAATAAAGAGTATATTATAGTTTAAATTCAAACGTTTCTTATTATCCCAATTATTTGAAAAAGTCATTGGGAGCCGCTTTATACCATTTTCATTGTATGTACGCGGAAACATAGTCTATGTTAAATATGTACATTATTCATACTTCTTAAATTAAAACTAAATTTCATCCATCTATCGTAAATATTTAAACATTGAAGTGAAGGTTGCCATACAATAACTATAAACTTTCTATCTGGTGTAAAAATTTATCGGTAAGAAACAAATGCTAATCCACGTAGCTGTGAAATAATTCGTAATACGATAGGGTTAATCACATATACAGAATACAGTACAATACAATATACAATATACAAGGTGTCTCAGAAATGTCTGAGAGATCCGGAAATGGGAGATCATACCTGAGGTAATTTCAAGCAACTTTTTCCTTTACAAAATTTTTCTTCGAGCCATTATTAACAAGTTATTAACGAAAAACATTGACCAATGAGAAGCGAGAGCCACTGAAACGAGACGGCCGAGCCAATAAGTAGAACTAAGCTTCGCTTACTCGTTGGCCCCGCGGTCTTGCGCCAGCGGTGCTCGCCTCTCATTGGTCAACGTATCTCGTTGTTAACTCTTTAACCACGCCTCGGAGAAAATTATTATAAAGGAAAACGTTGCTTGAAATGACCTCAGGTATATATCTATATGCATATCCAATTTTTTAAACATTTTTGGATCACTCTATACAGTACAATATAAAATAATATAAAACAATACAAAAGAATATATATTATACGATAAACTACAGTAATATCTTGTCAACCAATCACGTTTTTTAGTGACGATACTAAGAATAGCTATAAGAAGAAGATACGCGATGATAAAAATGATCGAGCATTGCTTCCAGAGGTAGCGTGCCTTTATCGTTCCGAGGCGCGAGATCGAAGTCGAAGTTTCGTATCATGTTCCCGGGAAGATTGAAGAGCAGAAAGAAAAGTTTCGGGCTGCGAAGTTTTCGATGCCACGTTGCTATCGGTACCCGGGGCGAGGATAATGTAATAATTCGAAACCGGAAGAGAGTGCACATCTCCGATATTATCTTCATTCTTTGATCGCGGTTCTTCTTCCGTGGGATCTCTTGACTCGACTTCCGCATTTACCGCGGCTCAAGCTCCTGGAACCTTATTTTCCAGATGAAGAGCAAAGAAAATTCGAGGAAAAATCTCTGCTTTATTTAGAGATTGTTAACGCTTCGCGGTTGGAAGGCATTAGAAATTGTTGTAACATATTTGACAAATAATTTCAACAGTCGGAAAGCGATAGCGAGTTATATTCGACTCATGTTAAATTAGCGTAATTTGGGCATTATTTAAAAAAGGTGAAAAGTATTGTTTCTGAAATGATCCAACACTGTTGACGAATCATTAATTTTATGAAATTTATTTATATTTTTAGGAAAGCTGTTTACGAGTCACAAAATTCAATTTTATAAAGTTTTATATATTCATATAAACTCAATTTTATATTGTGACATATATTTATATAAATTCAATTTCATATTATGACATATATTTATATAAAATCAATTTTATATTACGACATATATGTTAATATTTATTAAAGTAATACAAAATGGAGGATACTCTGACTCAGAAAAATCAATTTAAAATTCATAGTTAAAATGGCTGGGATTGCAAAAGGTGTATCTCAGACAGCAAACGCGATATCTTCTTTAAGAAATTAGCTGTAAAAGTCGTAACATTGTACGTTTTTCAAGTGAAATGCAACTGGGTCGTCACCGCGGATACCTGACCCTGAATCCCACCTCCTAAGGTGCATACCGGGTCAAGATAGTATTATCACAATCGTTTCTCTTTCGTTTTGCTTGACAATCTCCGGTAAAAATAACGCATTGCGATCTTGATTGTTCGGCAGTTCGTTGCGCACGCGAGCGATATGGCTCGTGAACGTCGATAATTTATCATTAAAAACTAATGTCGAAATGCACGAACACCTTGCGCGATAAAATAATTATACCGCGGATTTTATGCACTCACGATGAAACTGGATGGATGAAATTCATACCGCTGATAACGTGTCAACGATTTAAAGATAGCATTGCATTATATACAACTCGTTGAGCTTATTAACCCTTCGAGGTCGTGTGTCTAACTTGAGCTACCGAAGCAATTTATTTATCTTTTTTATTTTTACGTAACACTAAAATATATTACTGTTTTACATGTATCTAAATTTTAAAGTAGAATTAATCAATTTTGTTTTCCGTACTTGATCTTTTATATTATGAATTACTGTGCAACGAAAATTAATTCTGACCAGCATGACGTCTAGGGATAATATTAATATAACCGCGAAGGGTCAAAGATATTATACAATCTGTTGCAATTGTTAACACTAAATCGACCAAAATAGTCAAAATGACTGATTCTTCTTGCCTTCCTTCACAGTTCTTAGCATTATAACAATGTTTCTATGAGAATTTTTCAGAGGAACTTGTCTAATCAAACATATATTGTAATAAAAAGTCAAATAAAGTTTAGATAAATCCAGACTAGTCGTTGTTATAAAACAATGCATCTACATTTGTCGATTTTAGAGCTGAGTAGTTCTAGTGTTAAGAGAAAACGCAGCGCAAACCGCGCTAACATCGAAACTGACGCATGGAACGCGACAGTACAGACGTCATTTTGTCAACGAAAGGTAACATTGGCGTCACAGGGTAAAAGAGATCGTCAACGATGTTAATTGACGAAAGTAGAAAATGTTTCCCTGTTCGTCGAATATCTTTCAATCGTGTACATTTATCGAAAAAGCGGCTAGCAATAGCAATCGAAAATGTTATTGCGCGACGAGATTGGCAGCTTTTGCAGCGGAATTGATCGGGAATTACAACATTTGGAAAAGAATTCATTTTCCGCGTACAAATTTGTCGAGGCGGACGCGGTGAACAGCTGAACGGCTCAACCGTTCGCATATTTCTCAGGAAAAATTCTCACGGACGATAATACAGCGGGGTCTCCCTTATCCAAACATTTATATCTACAATATTCTTTAAGTCGGAATCAAATGATGTTCCCCTGTCAGCAATATTTAAACATTCGAATCGACGTAGACATGCAATAAACATGAAGTTTCCTTGTACTCTAAGAAATCATGGAAAGTGGAGGAAGACTTGATGATCAGCTCAATTGCGTGTCAAAATGTTAAACTACCGCATTTTGCAACGAACACAAAAAACTTGTTATATCTCCCAAAGCTCCACGGATTTATAACAATTTTCCGGAGACTCGATTCTATTGAACTATTTCGTTAAAAATAATGTCCCCGAATAATCCCCATGTTTAACAAACCAGCGACGGTTCCTAATAAAATCGACGTCCTACTTCTGCGCTTAAACTGATCACGCCGAACCCAGGCTGAAAATAACAACGACTAAACCGCGGTTATTTTTGCAAAATACAACCGCATCGATTACAACAAACTGGAGCAGAATGGAAACGTATTCTCTCGTCTGGCTGGCACGAACGGCTCGGAAACGGTGCGACAGCATTTGCCGTTTCCCGTTTCGTACGTCACGCGTCGAATTCTGTTGGAAATGCAATAATTCCACGGTTTAATAACGCGACGGACTACCGTCGAGGTAGTTCAGCAATTATTTCCATATCCTACAATTGATTCCGCCGCGATTACAACGCTGCCTGGGAGCTGCGAGCACGTCGAACGCTGCGACGTCCTGTAACGTCGTTCAACGATTCATCCGGCGAATCGATTTTGGTTAACTTATCGCCGTCCGGTTCGACGCGAATCAGCTTAGACGAAGCTGTCTCTCCGTCCGCGTCGCCGCTCGTTACGACAATATCCGTACCTTTCGAAATATGAAATTTCGCCACTGTCGCGGGAAATCTCGTTAGAGGAGCCCGTTCACCCGCCCGGGCGCGGCCCACGGAACTTCCTGCAGTTCTACCAATCGTCGGGCCCTCTAGCCGGAATAATTGGCGCAACGTTTTTCTCGTTACGGGAAAATGGCCGTCCCGTCGACCTCGGTTGGTTTATGCCACGGAGAAGAAAGTCCATCGATTTGTAAGGCGAACGAACGTTGCTAAGGTGAATGGAAAATCGGGGTTGGCGAGGCATTGATTCTTTGAATATTAGGGAGAAGTATCATAAATGGGAGTTGTGTAGAGTGGGGCACGTATAGGATTGGATGCTTAGGAAATATATATTACGTTGGCAAATAAGTGATTGCGGATTTTGTTAATCGATGGACTTAGCACATTCTTATATTTTATCAACGTGTTCTCAGTAATTAAGTTATATTGTTTTCTTACTGTGCTGGACTTTCATCTTCAATTTAGTAAGAAAATTGTATCGTTTAGTTATTTAGTTTCGTTTTTATTAGGTAGGTGCATATGAAATGTCGGATTTGTAAGCGAGTATATAAAACTGCATATCTTTTTTCAAAAGCTATTAATTTAATCAAAATGTGCCCCATTTGTTTCGATACACTTTTCCCAACGCGAGTTTCATTCATAAACGTCTGTCTTCGAGAAATTCTGATTTTTCGGATCAATAAACTGTAGTATGGAATTTTTCAGACCGTCTCCATTTACATACTGTTTAGCCCACAAAAACTACGCATCGTACAAAACAATTGCGAAATTAAATGAAGTAAAATATACAATTTTATAAAATATAGATCTTTCGCCAAGCGACTTTCGGTATTTTAAACATTTAGGATAGTTTTTACGGGCTAAATAGTATACATATAGTGTTCATGCAGGATAAATAGCATATAGTATTCATATGCACCAAAATAATAAAAAGGACCTTATCACATAAGATAGAAATACTATAAGCCAGAAGATTTATTTCAGATTTCCAGTGGCAGTGGCTTCGAGCGCAAAGGGTTAATAGTCTCTAACGCCCGAGAGGTAGTGGGGAAGTTACGAAAATGCGGTAAAATGCGAGCGCGTGATTATGGTTGTGACTAGTCTCAATTTGGAATCATACAATTCGGAGCTGTTCAACATGCTTCGCGCGGTGAGTAATGGAACAGCCACGCGCCGAGGGCGAACCTACTGGCAACGTCTTATCGCTGACGTCAGAGAAGAAAAACTCAAGTGTTTACGTTTTTCATGCTAGGGTTCGTTCTATTTCTCTTAATCCCGACATTATTTATGACAGGTCGCTGTCACATTCTTCAGCCAAACAACGTATAATGGCAACAAAAACTGCTGTCCTAAAACTGCTCAAAATCTGGCCGAGCTTTTACGGACTAAATAGTATATAAATGAAGACAATCTGAAATATTCCATATCCAAGTTTATTAATTCTAATGATCAGAATATGTTTAAGATAGTCATTTCTGTATTGACATCTTGTTGAAAAGGGTGTAGTAAAGCAAACGGGGCACATTTTGATTAAATCAACAGCTTTTGAAAAAAGATATACAGTTTTATATATTTACGTAAACATCCGACATTTCATATGCACCAACCTAATATCACGGCTTGAAGACGGAAGGATAAGAAGCGCGTTTTCTACATATTTTATTGTATTATTTCCAATAAGACAGGATCAAAGCACCCGATCTATATTGTTTTCTTGCCGTTTTGGACTTCCTCCTTTAATTTAGTAAGAAAATTTCACCGATTAATTATTTAGTTTTGTTTTAATTACAGTTTGAAGACGGAAGGACAAGAAGCGCGTTTTCGACATATTTTGTTACATTATTTCCAAAAAAGCAAGCATAGAAACCGCTACCGATTAATGCATAATTATAGCAATTATATATGAAATAATATTTTCGCCGAGTTTCTATAGCATCGAATAGTTTTCTTTTATTATAATAATTAAACAATGACTTAATTGAAGTGTATAATTGAAAGCGAATAATTGAAGTGTTGTTACCGAATTTATGAATGAGACAAAGAAAATGTATATGGATGCGAATAAATCATCTGACGCAATAAACGATCAAGAAAATTAGAAGATAATTAAGTTGAGAAACATAAAAATAGAAAGCAAGCTTTATCGAAGAATCCACAAAAGGGAAATATAAAATCTGCTCTTTATTAAAGAAATTAAAGTTCTTAAACTGATCTAATGAAAGTTTCTACGTCGCCAACAACCAAGCAGTTGATGCGACGTTGAACGCTATATAAAAGAAGAAAAAATTAAAAATGGTAAGATATAATTTAGAACGAAAAATAAAATAAATTAAAATAGGTGAAGCTTATCCACGCCATGCATTATTATAATAAAAGAACCGATCTTCCGTTCGAAACTAGAATCGAATAGCTTATTTATATTTCTTTATTATCTGATCCTAAACGATACCGTCTCATTCACAGTAATTCGCTCTAGCATCATGTGTAGAATTCATTCGAAACACTGGTTCCGTCACCTTGGCGTGCAGCAGACCGCTGACATTAAATTGTTTAAAATCTGAGCTGGCTCGAGGCAGCGTTTTAATGAAAACGGCGCTTTTAAAGGCGGTCTTGATAAAATTTAATTAGAGAAACTTGTAGCTGGCAGATCGTTCCCGGCGATACGTGTCTGTAAGTTTCGCCCCGAGAAAGTTTCCCATTTGCATAAATAATCAACGACCGGGGACAACAGAAATGAATCGAAGGGTCGAAGCCCGGTGAAGTTCGCGGAGACTCTTCTGTTAGTTTATTTATTTCTGATTTATCTTTCTAGAGAAATAACGCGCGGATTTTATGCAAAATAGAAATTCTCAAAGCGGATTATATGAAACACGAGTTACAAAAGTAAAAATAATTTGTTCCCTTTAATAATTTTGATAAGTTGAAGTAGAGTAAGAAAATGATGAGATTCTTTTTAGGTCTTCGCAATTTTCATTTTCTGCCATTGATTTTTGGTATGAATGCGTAAGATATAATTATTGCAGTTTCATTATTGCAATGCTATCTATCGCGTTTTAATTAACAACGTGGAAAGTATTATTATGATATTTTTATAAACATTTTAGGTGGAAAATACCTATCCGTAGACAACTTGCAAATCATTTACTTTGATATCTCAATTTGATCATACTGTCAGTCGTCAACCATTTTATTATTATTTATCTCAGAGACCTTACATAATCATACCGCCACGTCACCTTGTAAGAAGACGTCACCTTCTAAAATTATTTCCTAAAATATCGCTATACCAACCTGAAAATTAGACATGTACGAAGCTCATTTTCTCAGACTCGATCTCAGCGTGCCGAAGCAGATAAAACTAGCGTTCCAATTGCGTTCGAAGGATTCCGACGCGTTGTTAAGGGTCCCGGGGCTCGTTCGGCCGTTCTAAATCGTAACAATGGGGACGATTGAATTTTCTAACGAAGCGGAAAGCATCGCGCGCGCCCGTCGCACACGTGCCGCTGTGACGCGCGAGTCCGGCGCGGCGAGTAATTATTGGCAGGTAGCCATGAGAGAGAGAGAGAGAGAGAGAGAGAGAGAGAGAGAGAGAGAGAGAGAGAGAGAGAGCGATCGATTTTTGCGTAATCGCTTTCGTCCGCGTGATGCGTTCGAAACAACGCTGCGGGTGAAAGAAACGCCAATCGCCGGCGTTACGCATTCCATCCGCGTTCCGCCGCGGAAACGGGCCGCTCCGAAACAAAATTTCATATTTACGGGACAATCGCAAAAATACGCGGCAAGTTTCCGCGCTGGTTCGCGCCTCGTCCGACAACGATTTCGTATGAAAGTCGTCGCGTGCGAAAATGGGATGCTTCGTTGAAATTAACCCTTTCGACTCGAAGCCATTTTAAGCTTAGATCCGAAATTGCTATTTTGACCAGCTGTAGTGTAATACTTAGTATAATTTGCGATTGAGTCCTGTGACTCGTAAAACTGTTACGCTTTTAGCAGAAGGGTATTTAATAATGTCAACATTATTTTGTTAATTATATAACAATTTTCATTGGCGCTTCAGAGACGAGTTAACATCTTGCATTGTAATAACGAGTCGAACTCGTGATGAAGATTCCATGTATGATATATGCTAAGTATGAATATTATTAATTTTTCCTAAATCGAAATCAAATTAAATTCTTCGATTAATAAAGAGTCTAGAAACGGAAGTAAATAAAGACAGTAATAGAAACAAAAATTATTAATGAAAATATTAAGGCCCTATTAAGGATTATATGAAGGACAAGTGCTAATCGTCGCAACGTAAAAGGAGTCATAGCGCAAGGGGTTAATCGAGACCGCGTCGCATCCCCCGCGCGCAACAGTTCCCGAACGGATACGCGCGGCAACTGGCAAATATTATTTCGTTTGCAACGTGTTCGCGGCCGATTAACCGCGTCGGAATACTTTTCGACGGGAACGATAATGATTGCCGAATGACGCAAATTTCCGGATTAATTCCGTGCTCAAGGACGCGCGCCGCCGGCGAACAATACCGCGAAACCGTGGACTCGCCGCCTGGTTTACGTCGGCGCTATCTTCGCGAGCAATTAACGGCGACGATGGCCGGGAACGTTTTGCATAAATGGCTGTCATGTGTCCGCTCGGCAATCATTTTCGAACGGGCACGATAATTTGTAAGTACACACTCCAGCGGCATTTTCCGTGGAACGGCGTTTAATTATCGGACATCGACACGGCAGTTTTCCGCGAACAATCAATGACACGGTTACGAAATACCGTCGACGATGAAATAAGTTCGACACGAAGGATACAACTCGTTGTATCAACCTTTTGCACTGTAAGCCATTCTAACTATAATGCTGAGATAATTTTCTTGGCTCATAGTATTTTCTTACTGTGCATTAAAGTGCACATGTATGCATATGAAATTGATTCTTGACACTCGTATAACAGTTTGTTTATTTAATAATCGTTTAAATGGAAATTTTGTTGGCATTAAAATTATCATAGAACGTGACAAAACAATTTTACTGGCGCTTCAGAGTCACTACTCGAGTGCAAACCTGCGTTAAACCCTTGCACTATAATTCTTTACACGCCGCGTTAATTAGCATTTATTCGTGCTTAATAGTTTCTTTAATAGGACTAAACAATTCCTATTTCTTATTTGTATATATTGTCTTTATTTATCTTCGTCTCTTTATTTCGATAACAGAATAATTAAATTTGACTTAGTAGATCATGCATTAAATCTTTATCACGATACAGATTTTAATTTCTAATTAAATTCTTCTACATCGAAATAGTGATAAACTCTTCTCTTACTAAAGTCTGGAAACAAAAGTACGAAAAGACGATAAAAGAAACAAAAATTGTCTGGTTCTATTATTAAAAATATTAAGGACGAATAAGTGTTAATCAACGCAGCGCGAAAGGAATCGTAGTGAAAGGGTTTTTGATTCATGTCTTTGTTCCCTTTCGAGTTACGAAAGATTTCTTCAATTTCTCTTTAACCTCTTAGGAACGACGCGTCATTATAGCGACTTTTGCGGATGTTTCGTATTTTACTCAATTGTTTTATTATTCATTAAAGTAACCGATTGAAATGCAAGTGTGTATGTACAGTACACTAAGAAAGAATGTATGTAATTAATACTATATACAGCTATACGGAAAAAATATATATTAACACAATGTCGTCCGCACGTATAACCTAGATTTTTTCGTGTCGCGCCGATAGAACCGACGTACATAATTTCATTTCTTCTGGACAAGATGTCCAAACACTCATGCACATATAATTGTGTCTTCTTTTTCGTATGTCATTGTCGAAGGGTGCGGATTTTTATGAAAACACAAAGCTGCTACATCTGTAATTTACTGTTAGTTAAACGGAACACGCAACATTAACTTTCGTTTAGTTTTTGTATAGTACCAACGTGGAGCCACCGGCACTTACTCGATAGTTTTCGCGTAGCATCAACGTGGAGCCACCGGCACTTACTCGATCGTTTTCGCACGGCACCAACATGGAGCCACGGAATATCATAGTGTTAAGAGAACTGGTAATTTAGAGGTTAAAGTCGAGCGTCTCGAATAAAAATTAACCAAGAAGGTCCGCGCTTTTCCGCAGTGACGGCGCAGGCGATCGGCGACACAATTACCGACAACACGTGACTTTATTGTCTCGCGGCCGTGATCGGCGTTGAACGGCGACAAATGGTGTTTAAATTATCGCCGCGCTGCTAAAATCCCAAACAGCCGCTCGATTTCTATTCGAATCGCTTATCATTCATCCCCAGCCGACACGGGAAGTTTGTTCACCCGTGAAATAACCACCGACGACGCCGCGTTTCCACGCAGCGGGCGCGCGTGACAGACCCAGTTTTTCGCGATAACGAGCCGGATAATATTGCGCGCGGCGCGCGTGCTGTAACACGCGAAACAAGCGTAACGAAAAAAGAAAACCGGGGCGGACGCGCGATGGCGGCGAAAAGAAACCGAACGAAAATCGGGTGGGGGGGGGGGGGGGGGGGGGGGGGGGGGGAATTCCTGGTCCGCTTTTAGTCCGATTAATTAATGGCCGAGGGCGACGCTAGGCAAACGAACGTGCCGAGGAACACGGGAATTTGATTATGTTCGATCGCGGACGGGTTCAGGGCAACGCGTACCGAGCCATTCTTTCCGGCGACCGAGAAACAAATATTTTTATTGGTTCGCTCGCGGTTGTGCACACACCGCCAACCGAAACTTTCGGGTTACCTGGAGTCTTCTGTCGGAATCGAATATTCTTGTATCTGCGCCGATGTGCTGATAGTATACTATATATGTATATGTATAATATAAAAATGATATAATATAATAATAACATAGTACAATAATAATATAATATAGTAGTAACAATGTAATAATACTATAATATAATTTCTAATTAATAAACAAGCTAATATGTATATTACATATATTAATTCATTGTCCTACCATTTTCATTAGACATTTATAGAAATTTTCCGATTATAATTACGTTTATATTTGTAGAATGTTTAAATATCAAGAAAGGGAGATTTAAGTACATGCAGTGAACTTTCGAAAAATATTTTACCCTTTCGTACAGTCCCGGCTGGAATCGTACAAGATGACGACGAGCCGGAACGTTCCTTCGGCGCATCTATCACTTCCCGCCATCGTAAATGATGGACGGTCCGAATGAAACAATTAGGACTGATTTATGATCTTCGTGGATGTTGCCTTTGAATGAGTTATGGCTGTTTTAATTTGCGACGAAGAATTTTACGAGCGTCAACGACGGCGTAATTTTGTTATTTAACGCTATAGTTGAGATTAGAGGTTGCGAAGATATATTTTATTTCGTATTAATATGGCAGCAGTTGCATGTTACAGCAGTTGCTTTAACAGTAATTACCCTTCATTTAATTACGTCCAGAAATAATAAAAATTAATAAACAGTAATTACATCTCAAAGTTACAAAAATTAATAAACAGTAATTACGTTCTAAAATAATAAAAATTAATAAACAGTAATTAGGTTCTAAAATAATAAAAATAAATAAACAGTAATTAGGTTTTAAAATGATACAAATTAATCAACAGTGATTGCATCCTAAAATAATAAAAATTAACCCTTTGCACTCGAATGGTGACTCTGAGGCACCACTAGAATCATTCTATTACGTTCCAAAATAATTTTTATAACAATAAGGTTTAGATTTGAAAAATTGTTGAGTAGTGACACTGTTGCTACGAGTTGCAAAAATCAATTTCGTACGCATAAAAGTGCACTTTATTGCATAGAATAGAAATACTATGAGTCAGGAATATTATTTCATATTTACAGTTAAAAAGCCTCGAGTGCAAAGGGTTAATAGATATCAATACCACCCTAAAATAATAAAAATTAGTAAAACCATCCTGTTTTAACGAACCAATTGATGAAACGATATTTCAACATTAATACGCATCCAGCTGTTGACGACACGATCGCGTTCAAGTTAATTGAAACTTCCTGTCCGGTCCCCTCGACCCCTGTATTCGCATGGCTCGTCTTCTACAGCTAAGTCCTGGATCCCCGTGGAAAGTTTCGCGAAGATATCGCGTCCCGTTTGTCCGCTTGTCCCCTTTGATGCGAGGTCCGCCAAAGGCCGGGGCAGCCTTTCGACTACGGCCCGATCGGAAGCTGGCACTGCACCGGAGAAGAGGAAGGCGGCGATCGATCGATCTGACTTGTTACGTAACGCTATCCGGCTCGTCGAGGAGAGCGATAAAAACTCATGACTTTTTACACGGTCGCTAAACCGAACGAGAGAAGCGGAAAAGACGAAGCTGAAGGACGACCTTTTCCGCCGCCGATCCCGCCTACGGAGAATCGGCGTGGGTGAAACGCGCTCGCCGTAAAAGCCCGCGACACCTAATCGAATGATTAATAACGCCGCCAAACCTACGCGTTCTTTTCTTCTGTTCTTGCGGTGGATATTTTTCTGGTCTCCGTAATTCCTCTTTAACCCCTTGCATTATAACAACGAGTCAGGCTCGTGATCACGATTCCATGATTGCAAGATCTATTAAATGTGGATATTATTAACTTTTTTTAAAACGTAATAAAATTTGATTCTTCTGCTGCCATAATCTAGAAACTGAAGTAAATGAAGACAGTAGAAGAAACAAAAATGAACTGGTCCTATTAACACGTTCCATGCCAATCTGTATTTAGTCGACTCTTTATTCTGGCCAATCAACGATTTAAAAATCAATATATTATTCTTATTTATTAATTATTGTCAGTATAACTATGAAGGAAACTTATTGTGGGTCTATACTTTTGGTGGAAATTATTTCTTTGGTTCCATCTTGTCATAAAATATCTTTTTAATCCATTGAATAGTTATTTAAGCATGTACCGCCAGTGGTACGCGTGTTGCTGCATGGGGTTAAAGGGGATTCCAGTTTCATCCAAGGGGTAATTACGCGTTACACGCCGCGAGGCCGGTTCCGGCAAATTGTTCGACAAAGATATAGCGAAAAAAGGATTCGCAAGTGGACGCCCGGAGAATCTAATACCGAATTTAACCTCCTGCGCCATGAGAGCGTCTCGGAAAAAAGGGACACCCTATCTCGAGATTCATCTAGTGACCAAACGTGCCCAACCCCATGACCCTTGACTCGCGAGCCGTGCTTGCAACCGCACTTACGTGGTCTGTGCTTGCGAACCGTTTTACCAACCACGGTTAACCCTTTGCGGTCGAACGGCGGCTCCAGGGCGTCGCTGGAAATTATCGTGCCAAGTTTCGAAATAATTTTTAACAAACTTACTTATGTTCAACAGATTGTTAAGAGTTAACACCTTGCCGTACTTTGACGAGTCAGACTCTTGATAAAGATTTCATGGAATATCTGCTAAATATGAATATTATTCACTTCTTCTACATCGACATGAAATCGAATTCATTTGTTATCAAAGTTTAGAAAATTGAGTAAATAAAGACAATATAAGAAACAAAAATTATCTGGTCCTATGAAGGAAAATATTAAGGACAAATAGCTGTTAATCAATTCAGCATGAAAAGAGTCATAGTGCAAGCGGTTAACCATTTAAGTAAACTTAGACAAACGCGATAAATATTTTTCTTTTTCCATCTAAGAAATTATTACAGTAGAACAATTGCTTATCCTTGTAACTACGAAGAAAATAGTACGGCAAAGGGCCGTACCCTAAAGTAACTAAAGCTAAAGGACCGTAACCCCTTTATTTTATTCTCTTGTCACCAATATTTAAACATTCCTTCGAAGAAATTAGTGCGATCGAAAATATTCTAATCGTAAATAATTTAAAGTATCGGAATACTTTAAAAATCGTAATATTGCACGAGTCAGAAAATTCAATTACGTAGCGTATAAAGTGCTCCGGATTGTACAAAATAAGTCTGAGTGAGGATGGTAGACTTCCATTTAAAATGGCTCGAATAAACCAGATAAACATCTATTCCCACCATTAATTTTCAAATATCCCTAAAATTGTTTAAACGTTTTTTCCGTCCAGCTTTGTCGCGAATGCGTAAAGTCCGCGGTCTGTTCAGAAGGCGGCAATAACAGGGAAATATTCTCTCTCTACCCGAATCTCATCTTCTTTTTCCCCCGCGTATTATCTTCTCTAGCGCTAAACAATTTTCGCGCGAACAATCGAATAAAACGAACACTCTAAACCGGTATCTAGCGCGTGGTATTTTCCGGTCGGTGAATCCAGAGGGTGAACGGAAAACGCGGAAGAAAGACGGAGACGGCATTAGCGTGGGTTTTATTCCCGCGCGATTGTTCCTTTCATTTGCCCGGTACACTCGCAACAATCGCTCGGTCCCCGCTACAGCCTCGGCAATCCTCGACTTTTCATAAAGCCCTCTCCGTCCGCCCGCGCCCCCCTCCCCTCCCCGCCCCTTCCCCTTTAAAAAGGGGATCTGCGTTTGCCCGCGAGGAAATTGCGTTTTCCCAGTAGCAACCCTCGTTAGCGCGATCGCTCGAAGGAGATGAGGCGCAAAAAACGAGTTGTAAACGGTTGAAATCTCGAAGGAGCGACCTGCTTGGGTAGGGGGGGGGGGGGGGCTTTTCTCTTTTTCATCCTACTACTGTCTCCGGCAAGTAGATCTTTTTAAACGGTTCCGGGGATTTTCTTCCTGCTCCCCGTGTGCATTCTTTATGCTTCCCCGTTCGATACCGCGGCCGGCCCCCGTGAACAGATTTATCGTATCGCACGATTTCGATTGCGCGCTTTTATACCGCGCGCATGGATCGGCACGAAGTTTTAGTAAATATGTGGAATTGAATAAATAGAGGTAGGGGAGGTAGGGGGGAGACGTAGGTGTGAGTAGATTTAGGGAATTTTTAGGGGAATAAAAGTGTTTTGTGTTGTTTGCAAGATACGAGAATGGACAGGTATATTTTATAATGATATGGATATATAAATAATGTAATAAGATATATTTTAATAATTGTGTTAAATTCGAGACAGTGTAATATGATATAAATTGTTCTTAGGTATTGGTAATTTTAAATTTTATTTATTCATTGAATAGTATGGACAACTAGTATTAATCATTATTTTCTAGAGCTTAATCGACCACTTTTTTAAAACATAATCGTGGTTTTAGAACTTACTCAATTTTTTAAAACTTAATCAATCACATTTTAGAACTTAGTCAATTATTTCTTTAGAGCCTAATTATTGTCTTAGAACCTAGTCATCTTTTTAAACTTAACCAATCGTTGTTTTAGAACTTAACTTTTCTTTTAAGACTTAATCTTTTCTTAGAAGTTAGTCAATCAATTTTTTAGAACTTGATAATAATATTTTCTGAACTTAACTATTTCTTCGAACCTTGATTAGACATTTTTTTAGAACTTAATCAAACATTTTTCAGAATTTAATCAACCATTCTCTTAGAACTAGCTCAGTTTTCTCTAATTTACCATAAACTAGTAGATTACTTAAATAATTCTATTCCATTGATATAATATCGAATGCCATATTAAAATTTTATTATTTGCAATTTCTCATCACATTTTTACAATTTTTTCCTTATATAATCGCGTGGCACTTAACGTGTCAACAATTTATTATTAGTAATTTCCATCACGAGTCGGGGACTAGTTGAAGTACGGCAAGGGGTTAACGCGAGAATCGGTGGGAGGGCGCGTTCCGCGCGGAACCGCCGCGGTGGCCGGCTAATTATCGAAATCGTCGGCAACGATGCCTGACCGCGACGCCGATAATCTCGTCCACGGATTACCGTGGCTCGAATAAAATTGTATCGGGCCAATATGTCCGCGGCGCGCGCTCGCTAATTGGCCCGCGCGCGACCGGGAGAGACACGTCCCGCCGGGAGCACGAATTAACGAAGGAACGACGCGACCCGAGCTTTTCGATTAATAAAATCCGCGCGATTTCATAAATTCCCGCGGAATCGTCGCGGCGACTCTGCTCAATAATCGACGACGGGCGCCGTCCTGGAATGTTGGAACGATCGAATGCTACTATTGCATTCTTATCGTTCGCTGGCTCGCGACTTAACAAGCCGAACCTTTCGTAATATCTCTGCTGATTTTTTGCAATCAGGAGACTATGCTGAAAAGAATAAAAATTGTGGCACTTGCAAGGGAAAATGAGTAAAAGTGTTGTTAAAATTATTGTCGAACGGATGGTGAGAATGTGTTTGCAGAAATGTATTTAGTAATAGTATATTGTTATTATATATATATGAAATAGTAGTATATATAGTATAAACAATATCTAGTCGATTTTTTTCTTTAATAAACTGCAGATTATTTTAGATGAATTGTTGATGTAATATCTGAATTGCTGATGCTAGGTTAAGTCTGTATTAATTTTTGTTCTTCGTAATTTATAATTCATTTCACTTGTCTTCTTAACATTTTGACATATATAAATTACATTTCGGGTTATTTAACATGATTCAGAATTTTCGAAAATGTCACTTGCGTTCCTACGATACATGTTAATTCAGAATTGAATAAATTCCCCATAAATGTACCTCGAAATTCCACGTTCTGTAAACCAACTGTTCATAGATTGAAAATCACGAATTAATTGCTATATATTTATATAGTAATATTATGAATTAATCAAAATATTATTCTAATATATTGCTAATTATCAAATTGTTGCATGAGCACGGAAAAATAAATCGATCTCTTGTCAGAATTATTAAGGAACAACTCATAAAAATATATTTCCAAAAACTTACTAATTAATAAAGTGCTAGTATTACATATTGTTACATATGTATATTAAAAGATAGTATAGATGTAAATATGCAGCTATAATACCAATCAATTTGAAGATATCTGAGTTCAGCAATTTATTGAACAAATTCCTCATATTAGGTTGGTGCATATGAAATGTCGGATTTTTAAGCGAATATATAAAACTGCATAACTTTTCTCAAAAGCTATTAATTTAATCAAAATGTGCCCCATTTGTTTCAATACACTTTTCCCAACGCGAGTTTAATTCATAGATGTCTGTCTTCAAGAAATTCCGATTTTTCGGATCAATAAACTGTAGTATGGAATTTTTCAGACTATTTCCATTTACATACTGTTTAGCCCACAAAAACTACGTATATGTCGTACAAAACGATTGCGATATTAAATGAAGTAAAATATAAAATTTTATAAAATATAGATCTTTCGCCAACCGACTTTCACTATTTTAAACATTCAGGACAGTTTTTACGGGCTAAATAGTATATAGTATTCATATGCACCAACCTAATAAATATACCTCATAAATGAAATTCCACGTTTCGTAAACCAATTGCTGTAAACTATAAATGAGAAATCAATAGTTATACTAATATAGAAATAGACAAATCAAAAATCAATAGTTACTAAAGATCTCAAATATTAATTGAAAATATTAATATATCGGTTGAAATGCGACTTCTTTCCCGGCAAAGCCCTCGAAATTAGTCATTTTTGTCGCGGACAAAGCGCCGCCATTTTCGTTCTATTTGCACGGAAATCGCGATTGTCGGGGACCCAGCATTTTTCTGAACGACACGCCGGTGCCATTGGAACGGTCGCGAATATTTTCGCGTGTCCCGTGTTCGACACTTCCCGTCGATTGTCGCCGATATGGCGTCAGATTTTCGGAAATATTCGTCTCGGTTTCGACCGCCGCCGTCAATCGAGACAAGGTTACAAAGTAATATTCGAAATTTCGATTAGCAGGGAAAATTATTCCATTCGCTTCCAAGCTTGTTACATTGATCGTGTATTACGTGATTCGCAAACGCTTGTCCGCCGATGATATACATGTACGTTTGTCCGCTGATGTATATTACACTTTGGATTCGATGATTATTTCTGTTTTATTCGCGGTTGACGTGAATGTATTCAATTTTAATGGAACAGAGTTAGTGGCGAATTACAAGTATTAGTTTTTAATCACTATTGTCGCCTGCCGTTCTATTTTAGAATGAATGTGTGCGTATTTAATTTATGAATATTATCAGGTTAAAGGTACCGTAAATAAAATCGTGTGTAGTGTGCTTTAATCTGCAGATATTTTTTAAGCAACTTCTTTAGTTGAGCATATGCATAAATTTAAGTAAAATTAGTTGAGATTTAATAGAAAAGAAATTCACTTGTTTCTAATTATTTTTAATAACGTTCATGTGAAATTTGAAAACCGAATAATATTTTATAAGTAATTACTGAGGATTCTGTCAAGGTTAGTTATTTGTATTTGTAAATTACTATTGTAACATTATTTTATAAATTACAATAGACTAAATTACAGTATTACTTTATAAGTTATACTATACTAAATCATAGTATTATCTTATAAATCACAATGTATTAAATTACAGTACATAAAATGGTAGTATTATTTTACAAATAAGTACAAAAATTCACATTAAATATAATAATCGAAAACACGAGCAATTTTAAAAAAGAATTAACATAATTTACCAAAACGTGAACATCGCCTATAGCACGAGCGACACGAACTAAAATACCTGTGAAATATAAAAATAGCACCGAAAAATATATATAAAATATATAAAAATAGCGACGGCAAAAATCGAAGCTGCACACTTGTCTCGACTCGGCAAGGAGAAAGGAAACACCCCGGAACGTATTCCAAGAGATATGAGATTGTTCCGTCACGGCTGTCGTCGTTGGCCAGTGATCGAGCCGCACGATTTCTGCGGCGCGACGCGCGACGCATCGCATCGCTCGCTCGCGGTGCGAGCCGCGCATAAAAATGCGTCGCGTCGAACCTAACGAGATCGCAGGCCGCGGCGGAGTTATCCCCGCGTCTCGGGTATCGCCGGTATCCCCGGTATCCGTGGTATCCCGGGTATCCGTCAGGCTCTTCTGTCACGTTCGCCTAAGGGAAACGCGTCACGTTCCGTATTAATATTTTTCCTATTTACAATGCGGGCTGCTCCGCGGGAGCATTCGAGACACGTGGGAAACAATTGTGCCCGGGCCTCGCGCAAAACGTGCATATCAAACGCCATATATTAGGCTGTGTCGCGTCGCTGTCCCGGGATCCCGTGTCCCCGTGTCCCCGTGACCGACGTCCCGTCGGAACAACGGACGGATCATTTTTCCTGCGGAGAGAATCCCACCATCCCTCCATCAGTTTTTAATAATAACGATATGTACCTGTGGCACGCACCTTTCTCTTCGCATTCTAATTCTTGTATATAGGGGATGAAAGTATGGGGATATTATTCTTAGGGATACTATTCTATTGGGATAATATAGTATTTAGGAACAAATGCTAAGTATTCTAAAAATTATATTAAAGATATATAAAGAATAATAAGAAATGAAAGAAAAACTATTTAATAAAGGAAAAAAATTACTTGATCTTTTTGCAAACGGAACTTATAATTATGCAGTGAAGTAGGCAGTTGAAAAACAAAATTTAAAAGACGACAATATTGTAATAAAATATTGTATTAAATATTGTATTTAATATTTCAACTTT
Organism: Augochlora pura; assembly: GCF_028453695.1. Lineage (NCBI taxonomy): Eukaryota > Metazoa > Arthropoda > Insecta > Hymenoptera > Halictidae > Augochlora > Augochlora pura. Next base: position 16,764,176 of record NC_135778.1, on the reverse strand, counting down.
GACGGCTACTTGATTCAAATATTTTATTCTTTAATTTTAATATTAATATTTTATTCTTCTTAATATATTAGTTTTCTCTCGCCTTATAATAATTTCTATTTAATTTAATTTTCGTATTTAATGTTACCGTATTCTTTATTATTTTGGTCTTTTTATTTTACTATTTTATGACAAGGTTATGTCAAGACTGACAACACTCCATAGAGTACTTATGGAAAATCTTGTCTTGAAACAATTTATAAAAATAATAAACGATACAGCAATATTAAAGTTAAATTTTAAATGTTAATATAACGATATTCCTGTCCCTTTATAACATTTTAGTTGACTATCCCTACCCCAACTTCGCTTTATATTTACGCTTTTTATTATTTCACTCCGCTTACAAAAAAGATGAAGGAATTTTTCTGTTTCTTAAATTGTTCTTTTATATTTTATTACCCTTTGCAATATTCGACCGACTTTTAATTTTATTATCAGAATAGTTTAGCTTCTTACTTAGCTTCTGTTACCAGAAAATATCACTGTTCCCATACAATTTTCATCCACCGTATTTCATTCTCTTCATCTCAATTATTTTCTACCGAACGATATCGACGAGCTCGCCAACTAAGAACTCTTTGATCAGATTATCAGACTATCCGGAACGTAAAAATATTTTCCGTTCTCGGTGATTTCAAGCAAAGCTGAGCTAGTTCAAAGAACGCTGTACCGTCCAATTACTCTAACTCCTAACTCCGTATTTCAATTACTCCAACAAGGGACGGTGAAAGACAGTTAACACTTATTCGGTCATAATATTTAACACGATCGGTCATTCGGCCGTGAACATATTTACACTTCCATGGCATTAGTATTAAAAGATATTTATTCTATGTATTTTATTTATATTATTCATCGCGAAAGGTATGTATTATTAAAAATATTATATAACACTGTGTCAATAGCAAATTATGTACAGGAAATTATCGATTGTCATGACAAACGATTCATAAGCTACTGACCAAGATAAAAAGCCGATTTATATATCGGTAAAGTATTGACAATGCGAGATGAATGTTCAAAGAGAACGCGATAATCGATAACATCAATTTAACGCCAAAAAAAGCGCTGCTTTGTTAAAAATAAACAGCTATTAAACAAACATCGATATGAATCGAAAAATTGCGATATTAGTATAAAGTAACGCGATACGATCTTTTGAAATTAGATCTCGCAAATCAGAATAAAAATCCGCACGGTCGCTGTAATTCTAGGAAATTCTGTTTAACCCTTTGCAGTCGAAGCCATTTTAACTGTAACTCTAAAATAACTTTTCTGACATATAGCATTTCCATTTTATACGACAAAATGTATTTTATGCGTATGAAATTGAATCTTGTAACTCGTGCAACAACAATTATACTTTTAATAATTTTATCTAATCATAATAAATAAAATCTAATTTTTCATAATATAAAAATTATTTTGGAACGCGCTCCAACAATTTTAGCGCTGCCTCAAAGTCACCACTCGAGTGCAAAGGGTTAACTTAATACCAAGAACAACGTTGAGCGACGGTTGCGCTAATAAAGCCTCGCCTAATCGCAGCGCCGAGTGAACCAGCCGAACTTCGACGGAGGTCTTCTCGTTACATCGACGTTTGTTGCGCGGCAATCGATGCGTCGTCGTCGAATAATTTTTAATGAAACCGCCGCGGGCAAATTGCAGCTCCTCGCACCGCCGCGGCCGGCGAGTTTAATTAAAATTTTCCGCGACGGCGAAGAACTTGTTTAACCTCTCCGTGGACGTCCGTCTATTTTTTACATGGGAGATTCGAATGCTGCTTCTTTAATTAGTTCGAACAACGTCGGCGAGCAACGACGAAGTAGAAGGACCATACTAAGCCAGGTTATAGCCTTCGTAGACTACCTATCCTTGGACAGAGTTTCGTAGGATATTCGTAGAGGTTAGGAGTAGTGTAACAAACACCGCTGGGTTTGGCAGAAGACTAACTTTATTCGGATTTTGAGGACGGTATTTATACCACTCATTTCGGGTCTTGCGGTATGGTTCCCAAAGTGAGCCTAAGCGCAGGGTTAATTGGGTGATCCGGATCCGGATCCGGAGTCTTGTTTCGGCCGGAAAGGTGAAGAGTTTTCAGCGCCACGACAATGTGCCGTCGCTTGGTATGTTGTCCCGATGGTGGTCGCAGGAAAAAGGGATTGCGTCGCGCTAGGTCCGCAGGTTCGGACGGCGCAACGATGAGGCGCACCAGAGAGTAGCATTTTCCTGGCGGGTCCGGCAGGTACAAAGAGCGGTGTTTCCAGGGTGCGTCACAACGTCGCGGTTAGGCGAATCGCGAGCGATTAGCGCGGAATCGGTGTTTCGCAGCGGAGAGGCGACGCGATTAGTATTTCGGTAAATTGAACCGAGTACCGGCGAATATCCGGCCAATAAAAGGACGCGCGGCGCGGACGAATTCGATGTATCTCGATGCCTTCGATGGCAGATCGATGACGAAAAATCGCGCGGAACTGTATTTTTTATGAACCTTGCTGAATTGGCGGATAGGTTTCAATCGCTTTGAAAAGTTCGGTGAATGTCGCTTGCCGGGTTTATGGGACACGATGTTGTTAGGGTTGAGACACGGTTTAGTGTTAGGCTTGATAGGGGTAGCTAAATTTCGTTTAGGATTTCGTTATAAATTATAAATTTCGTTTAAATTTCGTCGAATTGTATTTATATTTAGTTTATATTCTCTCTGTATCGAAATAATTGTTCCATTTTAAAGAGTAATGTTTTATACCTGTTTCGTTTTATTTCTGGTATTCTTCTTTGATAAATAATGGGTTAGAATAGTAATGGCGTAGAATCATAATTGTGGCGTCAATCGTATTTTTTCCATTGAAGTTACGTCAAAATTATGAAGGGAGTATTATCGTTCATTAACAAGTGTACTTTATAATTTCACTTGCTAGTCTTTTTAACATTTCGGCATGCACTTGTCTTCTGAAAAATGTTAACCTTGAAGGTCTATCGCGTATGCTGCTAGCAGAAACCGAGGCTGGCATTTTAACAATGCCCCGAGTCTTACGCATCTCTGGCAGGAAAATTTGCACTGCCAAAAGAGAGAGGGAGAGAGAGAGAGAGAGAGAGAGGAGAGCGGGGGCGAGGAGGAAGGAAGAGAAAGAGAGAGAGAGCGGGAGGCGTTCGTCTCTCCCGAAAATTCAACCGCCCAGTTCAGGCTTTATGGAAGCTCGTTACAAGTTCCGCGAATGTCTCGTGTCCCGACTTCTTGCCGGAACTTCCCCGATTTCGTTCCCGTGTTTGCTCCCCCGCGACTGTTCCCGGAGATTGCAAATGGAGGCCATGGGAGCGTCTAACGAGACATTATTTGTCTTTTTCCATGACAATCGAAAGTTGAGGAGAATCGGATCGCGGATCGATGCCCGCGAATCGCGGGGATCTAAATGGCAAAGACGAGTTGGGCGCAGTTTAATGGGAGAAACTATGATAGAAGAAGAGAAGAACAAAATCGATGAAATCGCGATGAAGAAAATAAAAAGTCGAATTGAATTGGGTAGAGAAGAGAGGGAAGTGAAAAGATGTCTTTCTTTTATTTAGCATTTAAAGTCGCATTAATTGTTTAAATATTAGCGACGATTTCTCATTAGATCATGATAAATGAATTTCGGTTTTATAAATTAATATAATTTTATTATAAATTTGAGTGAATTCTACCTTTTGTCTTTATCTATGCTGTAATTGAGAGATATTTTTAGTTAATCAAAGAATAATTGTCGGTGATTATCCAATTTTTACGTCACTGGGGGAGTCAATCCATTTTGCAAGTAAAGAAAGCAATAAAGTAATGTGTAATAGTATGTATATAGTATACTAAATTTAGTGTTCAAACTTTTAAGTTCTTTTTATTACAGAGAAAAAGTTAATTGTATATTCTTATTTTACACTTTTCCTTTTATTTATATATTCATATTCATATTTTTATCATATATTTTTATTTTCATTCGTACCGCAGATTTTTCATAAAAATGAATATTAACATATCTATTACAATATATTATTTCCAATTAACTCTTCAGCAACATAATCGACGTCTTCCTCACCAGCCATATGTGAGGTTATGTCGAAATTACGCCACAGCTAACGTGTCAAAAAAGTAACAGTCGACACTAACATCGAATATAAAGCAAATTTATGAAATTGAACAAAAAGGATAAAAGACGGTATTAAAGGCAAAGAACAGAAAAGGGAGAAACGCAACAGAAGTAAAAGGAGGAGAAAGCGATCTGATTAAATACATACATCGAAGGCTTTTAGGAGGAAGCACGACAAAAAGGGAGAGAAAGATTCGGGTCTATATAAGGTCTCGAAAGGTCTCGACCCTCCTGTCCATAAAACGAAACCTTTAGTCACCCCCCCCCCCCCTCCCCCTAGCGGAAGGTTCCCCGCCACTGTGAACCCTGCAAAATTCATCTGAAAATTTATTTCCCCTTGCCCGACACCCAATTCCGTCCGAATTTCGAGTATCGCACCGTGGACCAGGACGGTTGTTATTTATAACCGTGACGGCGACGTTTCTAAATCTTTTTCTCGATTTTATACCTGCGCCGTGGCTGGAATTTCCGTGCCGGTCCAGGTTACTGCGGTTTAATCTTCGTTCCGCGGGGCCGGCCCCGAAAAATCGACGAAGAAAATACCTGAAATCCGGGACAAGTTCGGGACAAATTGCGTGTATTCGGTGGAAAAAAGAGGAGGAAGCCGATTTTATTTGTTTCCAGATAAACGCCGCGACATCGGCCTTAATTATCAGTGACGTGTTACGATGTAATCGCTCGGGTCGTAAATAACTTCCTGGGCTACAGTGCGGCTACAGTTGCTCCCAAAAGTATTCGGATATTATGTATAAATTTGACTTCTACGCCATTTATTTAGTTTATTATTTATTTATAAATGTACATTGGAAGGGGGCAGTTTTTAACTTTAAATATTCGGATGACTTATTATAGAGTTAAGTTCAAAAGTTATAAAAATAAATTCTTTTTAAATTATTATCAGTTTAGATTTATACCCCTATTGGTAAATAATATACTCAGGAAGTTATTTTATACGATTTTATAATTTATTTATAATATACATTTTTTGTTACGACTTGTAGAACTGATTACACTTTATGGGGATGAACAGTCACTTACAAGACACTCGTAAATAATTATATAATTTGTTATTATTTTAATTCATTAGTGCATCTCAAAAGAACTATAAAACTGGAATACATTTTTAGCCCATTTACACACTAATACCGATGCAAATTTAAGTGAAATTAAATTAGAAATTAAACGAAAATTAAATGAAAATTAAGCATATTCGAAAAATATAAATCAATAATATCAACCCTGACATATCAAATATTACATATAAAACTATTAAATACTACTTCGTTATAAACAAAAATTAGACACAAAATTAACCTAAAATTACGTGATCTCATTTTTAATACAAAAACCACGTTCAAAATAAACGGTCCATATTTCGAATAGCTGCGGCGTGTTCGCCGAGGAAAGGGGGTTGCGTTCGATCGCCGAGCGCTGCTCTCGCTCTCGTGACGTCGTTGGAAAATTCGACGGTAGAAACGGGGCGACCAGGAATAATTCTATTTCACTGTAGATTAATTGCTAATTCATCCGCGGCGGATATTAAGCTGAGCGGAGTTCCATTTACTATTTACACCGCGATTCGTTTAGGACCGACTTAATTAAAATGATTTCCGAGCGGGGGCGGTCCGTAGGCGGACTCACAATGAGCTCGCCCGGGACGCTATAAACTACCCCCGAATAACCCGTTCACTTTTCGAGTTGTTCAGCCGAGCACGTTCGACGTAAAAAATACATTCGAACATCTCGCTATCTCTCCTTCTCTCCCTCTTGACTTCCTCGACTCCGTCTCAGAGAACAGAGAAATAATAATAATATTTAAATAATTATTTATTAGGACCTTGAATAAGTTCTCGCTGTTTTCTTCCCAAAATAAAAGCTTCATTTAAAATATAACGTTCAAAATCAGTTCACTCAAAGTATTGCCCATTACTGGAGACCACTTTGTCCCATCTTTCTGACAGTAAAAGAATTCCGTGTCGAGAAAACAATTTGTCTTTTGAGGCAATCCATGAATCGATTCATTTTTTAGTTTCTTCGTAAGAATGGAAGCACTGCTCAGCCAGCCATGTGTCATCGATCGGAATAGGTGATAATCGGATGGAGCTATGTCTGGTGAATACAGCGGGTGGGGTAGATATTCCCATTTAAGCATTTCCAGGCAGATTTTCACTGGTTTTGCAACACGTGGCCGAGCGTTGTCGTGTAACAAAATGACTTTCTCGTGTCTCTGCTCGTATAGCGGTCGTTTTTCTTTCGGGGCACGACTCAAACGCAACAATTGAAGTCGATAGCTATCTCCCGTAATAGTTTCATTCGGTTTGAGCAGCTCATAATAAATTACACCCTTCTGATCACACCAAATGCAGAAAAGAAGCTTCGCACCATGGATATTTGGTTTTGCAAACGATGTTGATGCATGGCCGGGCTTACCCCACGATTTTTTACGCGTTGGATTATCGTAACGAATCCACTTTTCATCGCCACTTACGATACGGTGCAAAAAACCTTTTCTTCTCTGCCGTTGAAGCAGTAGTTCAGACATCGGAAAGCGCCGTTCAACGTCTCTCGGCTTCAATTCATACGGCACCGAATGTCCCTGATTCTGCATCATTCCTAACCCTTTCAAACGTATTGAAACTGTTGACGCATCTACTTGTAATATTTTTTCAAGCTCTGCTAGCGTCTGACATAGGTCTTCATCAAGCAATTCCTCTAATTCTTCGTCTTTAAACTTTGTCGGTGCGCTAGAACGCTCCTTATCCTCAAGATAAAAATCATTATTTTTGAAGCGTCGAAACCAGTCTCTGAATGTCGTATTCGACAGAGCATTGTCACCGTAACTCTCAACAAGAATTCTGTGTGCTGCAGATGCAGATTTCTTTTGAATAAAGCAGTGCAATAAAATTCCCCGCAAAAACACTTTATTCGGCACAAAAGTAGACATCTTCATCACCAATAAACAAACACGTGACTGACACTATAGTAAACAATCGTACACTGAAATTGAAGGTAGCATACAGTACTTTCTTGCCGACGAGTCGCCATTAGAAATTCCATGCACGGAGTACTATTAATGGTATCTTTTGAGAAACAGCGAGAACTTATTCAAGAACCAAATTAATAAAATTTCTCCACTGTATTTTTCACCGCGACGATTCCCTTCTTCCACTCCGCGACCGTGCAACGCGCAGCCGCGAAACGTGGCCCGCGAATAATGCGTAAATCCCTATTAAAGTTGAAACGGACCCACGCCGGTGCATTCGTAACTATCGGTAGCGATAAATATTTCATGGCGTGACGCCAGCGGCGTTCATCAATTTTTCGCCGTACGGAAATCCACTTTCGCGGTTCCAAAACAACCACGAGAAAAGCTTATTCCGGATAATATCGCCGGATCGGCGAATTATTCACCGCGGATCACCCCCCCCCCCCCCCTCTTTTGATTTACTCGGCTCACGGTTCTGCCAAGAGAGACGCGCGCACGGTCCCCGTACCTTTCAACGAGAACGTTTGATTTCGTTCGAACGGAAATCAACAAGCGGGTGGTCGGCGTTGCAGCGACGTCGCAAAAATTTCGAACGATTTGTAGCGTATTGCATATTTGTGGAACTTGGTTGCTTGTTTCAATACTCGATTTTTATTTGCAATACGCTATTAAATACTATTATTATTTAATAATATTTAATATGTGATAGTATTAATATTTGATAGTATTTAATATGTGATAGTATTAATATTTGATTTAATAATTTATTAGAATATTAATATTTGATTTAATAATTTGTTAGAGTATTAATTATTTGTTTTAATTCTCATATATAGTCGTTAATTAACTATGAGTTGTATGAATTTATGGCAAAATTGAACGAATTCGATTCGAAGTAGTGGAAGAATTAAACAAATTTGAAAATATCAATGTATTATTCTGAAGAATTTTAAATAATTAAATAAGGAATGTCAATTGGTTCCTATTTATTGTAACTGACGCAAACAATTCTTATTCTGCATAAAGATCTACAATATGGTCGATAATCCCAGTCCATTTAGAATTGCTCTATAAAGTTGTTCTTAATTAGGATATTGATTAAGGAATATTTGTCAAACGCTATGTTCGTTTCTTGCCACTTTCTTTTTCATCCAACAATAATAAAGACAATAATAAAATGCATACAATTGAAATTAAATGGTCCATTAACTTCAAGAAATGGTGATACGAATTAGCCACCTCGTTTATGCAATTTGATTCCATTAACCCTTTATCTTTGAGGTTATATTCAAAGCGTAAATTATAGCAGCAAACTAGCAACAGTTCATAACTTAAAGAACAACATTAGAAATGAAATTGATGCATTAAATGACCACGTAAAATTCTATTAATTATACCAGTCACCCCATGAATGAAAGACATATCCAACGCTCGTACCAAGAGGATTAATATAACCTTATACTATCCTAAATAAAAGAAAAAAAAAAAGAAAAAGTAAACTAAATTTGTTAAACAAATTTCACAAAGAAAGCTTAGTATCACAGCTCCCCATGAAATCAAGGATCCAGCATCCTGATTTCCCATCATCGACATCAACTTGAAAAGCGTCTAAGCAGCTCTCATCCGATACCGCGTCATGTAGATTAATTCGCAGGTGGCCAGGTAAAATTGTGGCGGACACGCGCGGTTGACGTGTTTCACTCGAAGTGTTAACGCCGTGGAGGTCCCCGGGGAAATTTGCACGAGTGGCTTCCAACGGAATAAAAGTGGAACCCGTTTTGTTCCAGCTGGAGGCGTGCGGCCGTATTCTGTGCTGCGTGCAGAGGCTCTGCAAGAGCGGAAGTACAGTCGAAGAGGCCGAGAATCGGATACCGCGCGGTCGTAGGGGCGCACAGGCGGGCCCCGAGCTGGAGGGGCCCTCAGGCTCGGAGGATGGCATCCTCCCGGTACCAGTCAGCCCGACTCCTGCGTCCACCTCATCGCAGGAGGACGCCTGCAAGCCACCGCCGAGGAACTGCTATCGCCTCGTCATGCTCGGTAGTGCGAGGGTCGGCAAAACCGCCATTGTAGCACGGTGAGTCCGCGAAACGCCCTATCACACTTCTATCGGCTACGTTTTCTTGAGTATAGTCGCCGATTGTTGCCGATCTCGCTTGGTCTTTCTTGCAGAGGATTTTGTTGACGACGCGCGCGAGAGTCACGCGATTCATTTTTATTGTAAGAAGTAGTGTATTTGATTTTTATTGTAGAAAGTGATATATTTTATTTTTATTGTAAAGAATACCACGTTTCATTTTTATTATAAGAAATAACGCGTCTCGTTTTCCTTAAGACATTGACGCATTTTATTTTTATGATAACAAGCAACTCGTTCCATTTTTATTACAAAAAGTAACATATTTCATTTTTGTTGCGAAGATTAATGGACTAATAATAGACTTTGCACTTTGGATGCTCATCAATCTATATTTTTATTAACACTAAACCTATCACAGTCAAGGTTATGTTTCTCATTTAACTATTATCAATCATAGCCAAGAATGAAGATATCATAGAAGTATGAAGACACTTTTGATTGAATAAAGTACTTATTAAAGTAATTAAAGAACATTGTTGCAGCGACTGTGTTTATAAAAATCTAAATAAATTTAATCCTCTTGCTTTTATAGAAAAATCTGCACCAGTTGATTCTACTGTATAGTAGCTTTAATGTTAAGCTATGGAATCTCTATTGAGATTATTAGTAGCATGTTAACGCTACATATACAAAGTAAAATTCGGAATTGTTCAATTGATATATAAATTAAAAATAATCTCTGATTTATTCTGTAAAGATGCAAGCAATAAGATTTCAAAACTTTATGAATAATAAGCAAAATGGTGACGTTGAATTTTCACATGAAAAGACTTCTATTATATAGAATAAAAAATATTCCTCCTAGTAATTTATAATATAATTTTGTAAATTGCAATATTTCTACTATCGTCGTAATTAATATAAGTATATAATAAAATATAAATGTATTTATATTATATTATTACAAATAATATAATATATATTATGATGATGTATATTATCATAAATAATATGATATAAATAACATACATCATCCGGAAGGCTTTTCTTGCGTCAAGATTACAAAGGACAGACCCTACCACTCCCCGTAGAGGAACGCGGCTTAAACAGTTCCCCATGGTTGCACTTCCCGGTGACATGTTTGGTTTTTGCTATCAGTACGATCGTCGTGTTTGCGAACGTTTTGATTATGAATTATTCGGTAGATTCGTGAGCCGAATAAAGGATATACACGGTTCGTTGTGTCTATAGACGGTGGGAGTTCCCGTAAATATTTCCTTTATACGTCCCCGGTCCTGTGTGTGTATACACACGGCCGGCGCAAGCACGAAGGGTCGGGCCGCGGAAGGGTAGACCTAGGGCGCACGGTTAGGTAGAATCGGCATTGCCGGCACCCGAGGGAAAAGTCGAAAGAAAAATGCGAACCTTGTTCTACCTGTGGCCGGCGCATTCTAAACGGACCTATTGTTTCCCGGCCGCCATTGTAGCCCCGGCCAACCGACAAACTTCTGAACCCAGAGAGACGCGTATCGCACTTGCGGAGAGCCGAGGTCCCCGTAGCTCCCCGGCGGAAGTAACGAATTTATCTTGGAATCCAATTAAAAATTAACAGATTTTTTTAGTTTCGAACTGTACCTGTTTCACGCAATTAACCTCGCGGACACGACGGTCGAATGACCCCGCTTGTTTCGGGTTCCGCGCGCGTCCCACGGCTGGAAAATTCACCCATTTTCTATTCCCGGATACCGCAGAACTAATTCGAAATGTTTGCTTCGGGGCGCAACAGAATAAAATAGTACTGCGACCGTGCATCTATAAATAGCGTTCATTAAATAGGATTCGGTGTGTTCGCGGGATTCGGAACTTTTTAATTATTTATACTAACGGAGAACATGGGGGGAGGCAAGAACAAGGAAACGCAATGGAAATGGAAGGGAAGGGAGATAGAGGTGGTACAGGAATTCTGTTATCTGGGGATAATATTCCAGAGGAACGGTAATATGGATAAGCATATTAGAGAGAGGACGAAGAGGGCAAACGTAGTTTTAAATCAGGCATGGGGCATTGGGGAGAGGATATTTAAAGATAATTTTAGAATGAGAATGTTCCTTTTTGATATGTTGGTACTGGGGGTGTTATTATACGGAGTAGAATTATGGGGGTACAGAGAAAGAGAAGCAGTGGAGCGGGTACAATTAAGATATATAAAGTGGACACTGGGCCTAGATGTTACTACGCCAAGTTACATAGTGCTGGAGGAGACAAAGAGAGTGAAAGTCAGCGTGTGTACAGGACATAGGGCTATAAGGTTTGAGGAGAATTTGAAGAGAGGTGGTGAAAGAAGAATTGCTGCAGAGTGTCTGAAAGAAAAAGAGAGAAATGAGGAGCTGAAAATCAAAAGCAGAATGGAAAGGGAGGAATATTTTAAGAGGAATGGATGGAGCCAAGAAGGTGTAAATCGGTTGAGGGATAGTGGAGAAGATGTGGGTTCAAGGTTGAGGAATAGAGATGTAGAGGTGCAGCAGCAGAAGCAATTCCGCAAAGTGGCACAGTCGAAATTTAACCCGCGGTACCAAAAAATAAAAATCTGGGTTCTTCCAGAGTACCTGAGCAGGGAAGGTAAAGGAGGATGCCAGAAATTAGTAGCGAGAGCAAGATGTGGAAATATGGAAAGATGGAACAGATATTGGGAGAAAGAGGAAGAAAGAAACTGTGACCTGTGTGGGGAGATGTTTGGGACACTGGAGCATCTCGTAAGAGATTGCAGGAAAACGGAAAGAGGAGTGACGATCGAGGAGGTAGTAAGCGGTAGAAAGAACGAGAAGGTGGAAGAATGGCTGGGCAAGGTAGATAAAAAGAGAAAAGAAAGGGCAAAGGAGAAGGCTTTATTAGGATTTTAGAGTAAGAAACAGTTTTTAGGCAGTAGGTAAATGAGATAAGTGTGTGAATGAAAATGTATATAATGAATGAAAGGTTAAGATAGAATTGTAGAGTTAGGTTTGTGTAAACCAAGTCCTATTTCTTGGCCGTGAGGCTGAAAATAAATATATTATATACTAACGGAGAACATTCGTTCGTGTCGCGCGATATTTTTTATTTACAGATGGTTGAAGTTCGATGGAATATTTTAGTTTCGAGAACTTCGAGGATCTGAGAATGATTTTAAATATATTTATGCGAGAGGGAGAATAATGTTCGTAGCTGGGATAACGTCGAAATGCAATTAACGTGGAGTGAGGAAGAAAAACGTTGCAATTATTTCTGGACAATAAAGGGCTGAGTGTTGCTACGTTATAATTAGACCAAGGGTTTTGTTCGTTTATGGCAAAAATGGGTGACAGACAGAATTGTAAAGATATTAAAAGAATTTTAAAATGTTTTTATGATGTTATTAGTATGTTGAAAGTATTAAAGGGTGAAATATATTGTTATGTAAGTCCCAATTTTGTACAATCGATGTACAAAGTTCCTATTTTGCATGAAATATAATTATTAAACTATTGGAAGAATTTAAAAATATTATTATACTATTTTTAGTAGGTTAAAACTGTCGAAAGGCGAAATAGATTGTTATGTAATCCTAATATTATATAATTAAAGTGTAAGGATTTTACTTTTCATAAAATAAAACTGTGAAGATATTGGAAGAATTTTAAAACACTATTACATTATTTTCAGTACCTTAAAACTATCAAAAGGTGAAATACATTATTACGTAACCACCAATTTTATTTAACCAAAACACAAAATTTCTTTTTACCTAACCTAGAACTGTGATAACGTTAAAAAAAACTTCAAAATGCTCTTATATTATTTTTAGTACGTTAAAATTGTTAAAAAAAAAAACATCGTAATGTAACTCCTAATTTTGTACAACCGAGCGTAAAAAATTCTATTTGGCAGAAATCTGAGAACGTTAGAAAAATTAAAAACTGCAGTCCGGCTATAAAAATTAAAATGTAGCCAGAAAAATTAAAATATTGTAAGAAAAATCAAAATATAGCCAGAAAAATCAAAATATAGCCAGAAAAATGAAAATATAGCCAGAGATGTTAAAATAAATTCCGTGATTTTTCTAGACCACGAAAGGTTGGAAACGCAGAATTTACCCGAAGTTCACGGTGCCGCAATTTCGACTGCCTTCGGTCGAGGTGAAAACCTTTTAGCGCGAGCCGTGTCTTACTGACGGGGGTGTGTTTAGTTTCGTCGGGTGGTCGGCGTTGCGCGAGGGTTGCAGGTCTCCGCGTTGACGTCAGAGAGAGAGAGAGAGAGAGAGAGAGAGAGAGAGAGAGAGAGATCGCTCGATCATCGACCACCGTTATAACTAGCCAGGGATCCCTAATGGAGCTAGTTGGCGATGCTGCGAAACGTTCGGATACCCGCCACGTAATATGTATGCCACCCAAAGCAGCCACCCTCAAATAGAATCGACGGTAATCAAGATATTTAATCTGTCAACACGCCGGGCGCACTTCGGGCCGCAACTTCGCCGACTCCGAGAGCGCACCGCCGCGACGCGACGCGACGCGACGACTCGGTCTATTTTCGATCCGCGTTTTCGAAGTTGTCTCCGACGTCTCGACGTAAATTGCTGCTCGACCCCAGATCTCTCCTCGCAGCTGTTTCACCAGCCACCAAACTTTTTCTTCCCCCGATCTCGAGACCGAAATGAAACGCCTTGGAAAAAACGCTTCGGCGACCACGATCGAAGATTAATTAGCTCGTAGACCGTGGAAGCTCCACGATGATAAAACAAACATTCGATCGACGAACCTGCGTCCGTGTAATTCCGTTGTTCGTTTAGGGACGAGGTAAAACGAGCACGACGACGTTAACTGCCCCGTTTGATTTGTTTTCTTCCGACGTTCACGCTCGTTTTTAATTGCGAGAAATCGTTGTTCAGAATACTCGTTTCGTTGGTATTTATTTCGTTTTGTCGTTCCTTTCGAAGGCGTTCTTTACGCATAATAGAACTTATAAAATATAGAATTTACTGTAAAATATTATTCGAAGGACGGATAAAATGTAAATACGAATTTTATTATACGAAATTGATTTTTATCGATTTTTATCGATACGATGGAAGAAAAATGTATCTAGATAATAATTTACCTTGTTCAACTCTTAACCGAGTACAATTTTATATGAATATATCAACAAAGAATTATTCGATATAATTATAAGTAGAATTATTCTGTAAACTAGAATAAGATATTCAACTAAGAGAAATTCCTTCGGATAATCATCTTATACAAATATCAATTCCGAATAATACCCCACTCCGATAAATCTTCCTTCACAATTCACCCATAATTTTAACCATCATTTTCTACTTGATAAACACGCCGATAAACTCGCAAAATCTATTGAATAATTAAAAAATTAAACCACCGCGGCGCGCGTTCTCTCGGAGGTTTTCAATTCTGCGGTAATAGCGGTCAATCAACGCGGACCAATATTTGCAAAATGGCGGCGTTTTTTTTCGGCGAGGATTCCCGGTACACGAGAAACATTTTAACGGTCCAAGAAATCCTCGCATCGATCGGATCGACCGGCGAAATGGTAATGCTCTGCGAGCCGCGCGGTATACAACAGTCAGTCCCATAAGTATTCGTACCCTCATTGCTTGTAAGAGAAATTTGTTGAAATCAAGGGACGCATGTAAGATTTTGTAATGAACTTTTTATTATGAATGAACACATGTATAAAGTTTATTTATACCAAATTATAACAAAATTGATTAACTAATAACAAAATATATTGATTTTACTCCTTGTAGTATGTAATAACAGTCCACAAAAGTATTCGTACCAGTGTAGATTTTGCCAAAAAATCGCATATTGGAGTAGCTTTTTTACTTTATATTCATTGTCTAGTATTTAGTAGGTCCACCTTTATGCCTTATTATATCGTTTAATCGATTTGGCATAATTTCTACCAGTTTTAACGTGACATCTGGTTCAATACTATTCCAAACTTCCAAAATTTTGTTTCTCAGCATTTGTTTATTGAAAATTTCATGCTCGTGTAATCTTTGAACTATTTCCGTCCATAAATTTTCTATAGGATTTGTATCCGGGCTCTGAGGAGGTGTGTGTAAAAAAATGAGAAACGTGGTAAAGTATCCGCTGGCGAACAATCCGAACAGTATGCTTCAGATCTTTGTCGCGTTGAAACTAGTAGTCACCTTCTAGACCAAGCTTAATCGCACTCGAGTGCAGATTTTCTTCGAGTATATTTTTATACTTTATTTTATCCAAAATTCCATCGACAAAGACAAGTTTGCCCACTCCGGATGCCGCCATACAGCCCCACACAATCACGGAGCCTCCGCCATGCGTTACAGTTGGTTGTACATTTTTTAATTCTAGTTCTGTTTTAGGCCTCCTCCAAACTTTCCCTCTTCCGTCACATCCAAAGATATTAAATAAGATAATAAAAAGTTTATTGCAAAATTTTACGTGCATCCCTTGATTTCAACAGATTTCTCTTATAAGCAATGAGGGTACGGATACTTATGGGACTGACTGTATGCGGCGAGTGTAGTAGGCCGATGGAAAGCACACTCCGCTTTCTTCGAACATTATTTAATGCTTTGTCGGACGAGGGACGGTCGATTGCTCGTGGCCGGGTAAACGGTCACTGTGAGCCTAGCCTGAATGTATCGGCTCGCTCTTCCGCCCCCAAAACCAGAAAGCTTTTAACAGGGCGATATTTTTAACCCCGTGGATAGGGAAGACTCCCGGCCGGCCGTCCGCTCACGGCGAACGTGTCACTGATTTAACGGAATGTTCGCCGTCGAATTTTCCCTGAAAATCCTGTCGGCGCCGTCGCGCGACCCACCCTCGTTTGTTAGGGACCGTCGATACAACGGTGAAAACGAACCCGGTCACTTGATACTTAACCCCTTGCATTGTAATAACGAGTCAGACTCGTAATACAGATTTGATGAAAGATCTACTAAATACGCGATTATTATTAATTTATTTTAAATCAAAATCAAATTTATTCCTCTGTTAGCAGAGTCTAAAAATGAAAGTAGATAATGACAATAAAAGAAACAAGAATTGTCTGGTATTATTAAGGAAAATATTAACGTCAAATAAGTGCTAATCAATGCAGCGTGTCAGGAATCGTAGTGCAAGGGGTTAATAATCATGCCTTTTTAATGAGCTGTGACAGGTTACTCTACGTTTTAATTGTATATCTTGTGCGAGAACAGATTTATTTTTTGTTTAATTTGTTAATGTCAGTGTTAATTATTTAATGTCATTTAGCAATTAGCGACCACATGTGGAATCACAGTTCTAATTTATGTCAAGGTGTAAGTGTTATTATATGTGTGATAGTTTCTGCGTTATATTGTCACGTTATTTTCTCAATCTAGATTCTTAAGTTGATATAATTTAAAATATAACAGATAATTATAGTTGTAATAAAGAATTTGTTTATCGCTAAATATTGTATAACTTTTGCTGTTTGCTTATTGTTGTTCAATCATTCTTCGGTGGTAAAATAGTCTTGTTTCATTCGATTGTTGAAACTGTACATAACCTAGACATAACCTAGACATAATTTTGTCATAACCAAGTTGCGATTTTGAATACTCGGCCATTTTCTTCTTGTAGCAAAATTCTGTATTCTATTTAGGAAAAAATAGGATTTGGAAAGATATTTTAGAAACTATTGATCACTTGAGATTTAATTACTGATCTTTTTTTTCTGTAATTACTGATCGTAATTACAGAACGATTCTATATTGAAGAAAATACTAAATACTTGGAAAATACTACAAATGCATTTTACAATAAATTTTAGAAATTTTTTAAATTCTTACTTCTCGCGGAAATTTTCAAAGTAGAATTTCGAGACATATTTCGAAACCTATTCGAAATATCCGTGAAAAACGCACGAGGCAGAACAGTAAAAGCATTTAATAAAAGGAAAAATTCAATAATATTATTTCCTATATACCTGATTCAATAATGATAGAATTAAATTTCTATCTTCCATATAAAATATAGAAACTGGCAATTTCACAGCAAAAATCCATCCCCTGTCAGTATCACGCGCGGTATAAAAATTCGTAACAAAAGTCTTTCCGAAAAAATTCTCGAGTGAAAGTTCTATTATTACCGAACGAATCGAAGCCCCCGATTTGTTCCGCGAATAATGGAGTTATACCGTTCGAGCCTCGTTCTTTCCGCGCTATTTTTATACGGCGATATCCTGCACATGTACGGGAACGTTTGTTTCGTGCGAGCAAAAGCGGCCGGCAGATACTCGCCTTCGAGGCGAAAATACAGGAAAGATAACGAGTTTTTTAACGAGTATCTTGTTTGCGTCATTTGCCAAACGTGGCCCCGAAATAGAAAAAAAAACACACACACACACACACAGAAGAGAAAAAACAAAAGTGACCACCCCCCGCCGGCCGCGGCGCAAGTTCATCGGCGAACCAATTGTCGCGTTTCCCCCGCTAACGGCGGGCTCGGGCGGATCGGATTCCGGCCGAAATTAAATTGTTTGTCCTATTAGCGCCGATCGAATCAGTCCCGTTCAAAGCGGCCTCGATTCGAGGACCCCGACCATGCGGAACGTTCCGCCTCGAATATTCGCCCGGCGCCGGACGCGTACGTTCGATTCCGGAACGGCCGCACAGACGCAGACGGGACGGTTTGTGCCAGGGCAACCCACCCTCCTCCCCCGAAAAAAAGAACGGGTTGAACACCATGCGGGCATCCTAAATCCATCGTTTGAAAAATATTCGCGGCGACGGTGTTGCTCGCGCGGATTCCGCTACGATTTTTAATCGTCGGAAAGCAATTCAATTTCCGGAGAGAATAAATAAAGAGTAAATAAAGAATATCTCGAGTGAATAACGATTATGAGAATTTCTGGCAACGTCGCTTTTTCCAGGATTAGTTGCGAAGGTATTTGAGGGAGTGAGCGTAAGTTATATCGAATATTTCGAGGTTTTGTCGAGGTTTAAATTTAATATTTACATGGAAAGATGATGAAAGAAAGAGTGAATGAAATATAGAGTTAATTAAGTTAACTTTAAATTTAATTAACTATTTTTACTAGTAAAAAGTAAACGTCAACTTACGCCATTGCATTTTCTAATCCACTTATTTAATTCACGGTGTTCAAGCAATGTCAAACAATCTTTACAAATTATTTCAGAAAACTTAGAATATCAGGAAAAATTCATTTTATTGACCAGAAAATATTTTCCGACTGAGAAAAAGATGTTACCAATGTTTATTATATAAATTGTATTTTATATGTGTATTACATACATTATAATAAATATTATATTTTATACGATATTATATATATTAAGACGGAAAATTAAAAATTAAATTTAAATATAAAATATACAGATTGAATTTATTATAACATTTATATAATACTGTCACCCACACTTCTCTGTATATAAACATATCAAAAAATAAAAAATAAAACATACCAATAAACAGAGAAAAAAGTCCTCAAAGAAAAATTGCTACCAACATTCATTTCGCCAGCAACGTCCAGCAGCGTTCCCGCCATTCTTCTTCCCGCATCCACAACATTCCCATCGCCCTTACCCCTACCACACAGCCTCCACGCTCCCATCTAACGCTTCGGTTCGAGCCACTCCCACGAAACTCAAATTACCGTAACTTCACTAATTACGAACGTCGCCGCTTTGCGCAACGAAAAGCACGGCCCCCGCCTTAACGGCCAATAGTTAAATTTCTAACCAACCTCGCGAAAGTTTCGCGTCGCGAAGAATTCCGCCGTTTCGCGCCGGCGATTATAAAGGGTTGCCGCGGCGCGAAGTGTTTTAAAGTTAATTAGGAAATTAGGGTGAAACGCGAGACGACCGTGGCTCGCGGCAGACCTATTCGACGGGGCGGCGAACGTCGGTGGCCACTCGACGCTCGTGCGCGGGATAGGGGGAGTGGGAGGGGAAGGGGGGGGGGGCAGGGGTCCATTAGCAAACTTCGGCTTGAGAAACGCGTCGTCGCCTCGCGTTGCCCGATGTCTCGCGAAACAAAGGGACGCTCATTACCGTCCATTAAGGTTATTCTTGCGCCGGGTCTGGGGACTTAATTCGAGCTCGGGATCCGTTCCCGTGGCGGCGCGGACTCTCGACGGATGGCAGTAGGGGAGGGGTGAGGCCGCGGAATCGCGTGAATAGAACGCGCACTGAATGGTGGAAATGGGTCGGCGTGGAATAACTTGGCAAGTAGTTGCGTGTTTAGACTGGAGAACTGGGGGGGGGGGGGGCATCTGGCTCTTGCGTACGACAGAAGGATTCTAGAATTTAATGGAGTGAGGAACGGAAGGTTTGAGAATAGACCGGACACGTACGATGTGTTTTTCTATTAGGGGATTTATAAACCATCGAACACTTACCTTGTTACAATAATAATTTGTACAATATCAATATTGTATAATGTATCAATATTATGTAATCATTGATACTATAAAACAGTAATAATTTATTATATATAATAATTGAAAGTAATAACGAATAGAGAGACTTTATACATAGCAGTCATATGTGTATAAAGATCAAAAAGGAGAAATAAATAAAAAGGAAAGAACAAATATCGAAATACATTGAAATATATAAATATACATCTACGTACATACATATACAGATGATGATAAATTGCCAAGGTGATATAAATTAATTTTTTCTTTAGCGGAAATACAATCTGCTAAGGAAAAAGTTACGGAAAAGCTTCATATAACTGATTGCGAAAGACTTTTTGGAAACCCTATATATCCATAATAACATAAAATAAATAAATAACACAAGTATATCAGGATGTAATAAAGTAAACAATTTTATCAGACATAAAAGTAGTCGCCAAAAAATGTAAGACAAAGAACAAAAAAAGAATCCTGTTATAACATCGTAAACCATAACCTATCTTACCGATTCCATATGCCATATCATAAACGAAACTCGAGTATTCCATGCTCAACGTAACAAACGGAGTTAGCATCATCGAAGAATCGCTATCAGTGCGCGGAGCGCTTAATCCCGCGGGGTGGGGGGGATTGGGTTGGTTAAGTCGAAGTAAAACGCGGGAAACGGTGTAACGTTAAGATCTAGATTACGAGAGACAACTGTACCGGCATTGGTATAACGTATAGGTGGCTTTGGCTTCAGGTTTTTGTCCAACAAATTCGAAGAAAGTTACACACCGACGATCGAGGACTTCCACCGGAAGCTGTACAGGATTAGAGGGGAGGTCCATCAGCTCGATCTTCTGGACACCAGCGGTAACCATCCGTTCCCCGCGATGCGACGATTATCCTTTCTAACCGGTAAGTCTATCAGCTTAAACGTAGAGGAATGGTTTCGCGGAAAGCGGTTTAACCGTTTTCGGCAAACGGGAAAAGGGTGTTGCGGTTACCGCCGTGCCATTTGTCACCCTGTATCCGTAATGTCGTACTCCGCGGAAAATTTCTCCTATTCTCGTGGACCTGTTAAGAGGCGGAATCAAATTTATACGGCAACGTGTGCGATGCTGGTGCAGCAGGAATTAATATGTGCCCGAGTGAGAAGACAATCGTCGGAGTTTGCTTTCTCGTTAATTTTCGTAAGCTGGGCGGAACTAGGAGTTCTTGAATCATGAAGTTTGTTTTGTGTGTCAAGCGTTTATTTTTATTTAAATGATTCTGGTCTAAAGTTTATTCTAAATAGTTGTATTCTAAACTTTATTCTGTATAGTTAACCCTCCATGGGCCCGTGTGCCTTTTAGGTTACGTAGTAATATATCGACATTTCACTAAATAATTTGAGATGTTTCATAAGATGATTATATTCTCTTGATTATATATATATGAGATTAGATTCAAAATAGCTTTTCTGATTTATTTCCATTTTATATGATTTACTATATTTTATACATATAAAATTGAGTCTCGTCAATCATGCAACAGTTTTAATAGTTTCTTAAATAGTAACAACCTTAATAATGTACACATGATTTTGGAACGCGTTGTAATAATTCTTAGTGATAGTCGAGAATCACCCCTCGACTACGAAGGGTTAAAATCTCAGTGTAAACAGCTGTACTACATAAAATTTGTCAAAAGAAAAATTCAAGAAAAAAAGGAAACCGCTATTTCTGATTAGCTATTACAATACAATCTATATTATAACCTATAACATAGATAAAAATATATAATCCATCCTAACTCCAGAAACCATCCCTCTGCCTCAAATCAGCCAAGAACTACCTTTCCCCTTATCAAACCGCGCTCTCCATCGAACGATTACCCGCGAACGTCGATTGAAAACGGAATTTCGATAGGGTGAAGAGTGTCGCGGCGCTAATGCTACTACATAAACTCGTTCGGGCTAACCGTCGCCGTACAGAGGCGTAGACGCGTCGTTATCTCCGCCTGCGGAAACACGGATATCGCGGGCACGATCGCGCGACATCAATGGCAACGGCAATGGCAATAACCGTCAAAGGAAGAGGACTAGGCTAGACTGGTGCAAACTGGTTGCAGCCCGAGGGCAGCATCAGCAACAGCAGCAGCAGCAGCAGCAGCAGCAGCTCGCAATCGAGCCTCGAGGGGGTGACAGAGCGTGCCGGGGTAGGGGGGGGGGGGGCGGACTGGATGGGGCTTGTTCGCCGACCGGCAACTCTCTCTGTTTGCGAGATTACACTTGACGTATCAACAGACAAACGGGCGCGGGCCGACGTGAACCGCGTGACGGAGCACGGCAATCTTCATTGCGGCCCTGGGAAAACCGGAATCAGAGAGCCGAGAGGAACTTCTCTGGTTGGATAGCGCGGACGGATAGGCGGACGACCGGGCCAAAGGAATTGCGAGGCACTTGAAAAATCGTTACGGATTCTGTGATCGATCCTCTCCGAGTCGCGGTTCTCTCGGTCTGCTTCGAGAGTTTAGCTTGGACATTGTATTCGGAAGGTTTCGAGAGTTTAGTGTGGATGTTGACGGTTTCAGGGCTTGTCGGCGGACAATGTATATTCTCTGCAATGAGTAAATTTCCTGCGTTTATTGTAAAAGACACCTGAGTCACTTAGAAGATTTATTTCTTCTTTAATGATTTCTTAGAGTACAAAGAAACTTTATATTCATGTCAACGTCTACTTGAATGTTTAACACTAAAACCTACCACGGTCAAAATGACCGGTTTCTAGTTTTACGATATTACACAAGCTTTAAGAGACCTCTTTGTTTCAATAAATTACATTATTGTAGCATTCTTATAATTAAAGCTTGACAGAGTTTAAACGAATTTTATCTTCTCACCCTTACGAGTCAATGCACACCAATGCATACAATGTCGCTCCTCGGTAGGTTTAGTGTTAAATATTGCTGACACACGGAAATAAATTCTTTTCTGAAAGATGTTAAATACTTTTATCAGCAAATAGTATTAACCACTTGCACTATAACAAGTTATAGACACAAGATACAAGAGTTATACACGTGGTCACGATTTCATAGAAGATCTACTAAATACGAATATTATTAACTTTTTCTAAATCGAAATAAAATATGATTCTTCTGCTATCAAATCCTGGAAAGTAAAATTAATAAAGACAATACAGAAACAAAAATTGCCTGGCTCTATTAAAAAAATGATTAAGGACGTAGAAATGCTAATCAACACAGTAAAAAGAATCGTGGTCCAAAGGGTGAAATACTTTCAATAGTTTTACTGTTGCAGTCCATCGTCGTACCATTTTCTTTACTATTATAGCGATTAGAATATTTTGCTCGCAATAAATTCTTAGAATAAAGAGGAACTTTACGTTTATTGCATATCTACGTCCACTCGAATGTTTAAATATTGCTGACAAGTATATACGATTTGTTTCCCACTTAAAGAATACTGCATATATAAATGTTCGGATAAGGGAGACTCTGCTGTATCATCATCCGCGAGAATTTTTCCTGAGAAATATGCGAAAGATTGAGCCGTTCAGCTGTTCACCGCGTCCGCCTCGACAAATTTGTACGCGGAAAATGAATTCTTTTCCGGATCGTTGTAATTCCCGATCGATTCCGCTGCAAAAGCTGCCAATCTCGTCGCGCGATAACATTTTCGATTACTATTACTAGCCGCTTTTTCCGATAAATGTACTCTATTGAAACATATTCGATTTCGAGGCTGGAAAATGAACAGCGAAACATTTTCTACTTTCGTTAATTAACATCGTTGACGATCTCTTTTACCCTGTTACGCCAATGTTACCTTTCGTTGACAAAATTACGTCTGTACTGTCGCGTTCCATGCGTCAGTTTCGATGTTTGCGCAGTTTGAGCTGCATTTTCTCTTAACACTAGAACTACTGAGCTCTAAAATCGAATAATATAGGTGTATTATTTTATAACAACGATCAGACTGGATTTATTTAAACTTTATACGATTTTTGGTAGAATATATGCTTGATTTGACAAGTTTCTCTGAAAAATTGACATGGAAATATATTCTTATAATGCTAAGAACTGTGAAAGAAAACAAAACAAATAAAT
>NC_135778.1:16713891-16740327 GCF_028453695.1 Augochlora pura | reverse complement strand
GGAGTAAAATTGTAAGAGAAGCAAAGGCGTTGCTAAGACAGATTTCCGCGTCGTTGGACACGCGAAACGAAATTCGGTATTCCTTTAATTCGGCGAAGTAGCTTGTCCAGAAGACGTAGAAACATCGTCGAAGGACGTTCTCGAGCGAAGCCGCAGTTATCGGGGCAAAGCCAACGAAGCGCGAGCCATTTGCGTCGCGGCGTGCGTCTTCGAGGGTGGCAGCGTCATGCGGGGGGATGGGTTCTCGTTGGGAACAAGCAACCGTGAACGAAATCCACTCGAAAAGTAACCGGGACAAGGGGGATACAGTGTTCCCGAGGCGGCCTGGAGAATTTACGAGCGACCGATATTTTCGGGCCGATATCGCGGCTCGATCGTGGCTCGATCGAGCGTGCTCCCCGGCTCTCCCTGGAGCTCGGCTTCCGTAAGCGGGTTAGAGAGACGCGATCGAAGAAAGGATACTCAACAAGTTGCGGGCGGTGGTCTCTGAAAGGGGTTACGGAGGTGGCGGGGAAGGGGACCGGGGCTTGTGCGAGCGGGATCGAAGGTTGTTACGCGCGAGCCACCGCCGGAATGCGGAACAGACGGAAGCGTGATCGCATGCCGAAAACGCGTGAAAACGTGATTCGCGAAACGTCGATCCCGCGTGTCGACGAACCGTGTTCCACGATTTCCTGGGATCCGACTCGACAATGGTGTACACCCCGTACGGCCGTGGTGCGGCGGTACAGTGGACGCGTAAACCCGACGGGACCATAAACAGAAGCCCTTTCCGCGGGTCTCCGGGACGGCTAGCAAATGGAACCGACTCCGAAGATTTTTATGGCCGGACGATAAATCTGTGTGGCTCGGTTTATGGCGCGGCACGTACGCCGGCTTCGCGCTGAACTATGTCCTTAAAATTATTTCCGGGTCGATTGGGGTTTTCGAGAGGCGGACGCGGGATTTGAAAACTGATACTGGTTGGGCAGACTGCAAGGTGCGCGATTTCGTGGCATCCTCGTTGGTTGTGTTAACCCTTTGCGAGTACTATTAAAATTGTTATATCACGACCGAGAACATTTTTATACTGTCAAAGTTAGGGTTAGAGGATTGTTAGAAACGTGATTGTTGTATTAGTTACAAGACTCAATTTTGTGCATAAGATGCAGTTGGTAATATAGAATGGAAATATTGCAAGTCAGGAAAATTATTTCATATTTATAGTCAAAATGGCTTCGAGTGCAAAGTGTCGCAATGGATGAAAATTATCTGTATTTTATATTTCAAATATAACTTATTTTATATTTATTCGTAACTCGACTGTTTGAATAAAAAGAATATTTCTAATCGTTGAGTATCGAATAAAAAAAGTATTTTTATTCATCAAATGTCAAATAAAAAGAATATTATTATTCGACGACTGTCAAATAAATAATTTTATTCCACAAGAATTTGTCCGACGAATAAAAATTATTTCTTTATTCAACAATAATAAAACTTATCAATTACTGCATTCAATTACACATTCTACGTTTAAAAATTGTTATCAACTTGCCTATAAATAATTATCTACTCGAACTACTAATAACTTATTAACTATAAAAATGAACTCGTAGTCTTCGCATTGAATCTACCCTTAACTATACCACTGAGATTCCTTAAAGGCCCCTAATAATTTCAAATATTCGTTACGCCATATTTGAAATTTTTAATAATATCGAAGGTAAAAGAATTCCAAAAATTCACGAACCGAACCGCCATTTTCCATCTCGAAAAGAATCCGCCAATAGATCGAAAGATAAATACACTTAGGAAATAGTTCAATGTATCGTGGCAATGCATCGTATTTGTTGCAATTGAAATTTCTTCCTTGTAAAAAGAACATCGAGCCATTAGATTTATCTGATTCAATCAGTTCTTTCGGAGAGATTGATTTTTTCCGCCACGGCAGGCAGAAGTTCCCAACGGATTTAATTAGACATCGGATTACATTCGAATGTAATACAGCTTATCGAGTTAATTCGTTCAGAAAATAGAATCACGCATTAATTTAACGTAACCGGCGCGCTCAACCGTAAAATACGGATGCGTGTAAATTCGATCATTCGGAAGGGAGCCATTTTGCATAACAGTGGACGAAGCAACACCTTCGCGCTGTCGTGCCACCCTTCACCGACGACAACCCTCATCGTAGTTCTCCCTTTACGAGCCCGCTGGGTTTGCCTCGCCACTATATACCGGTACACCCGTGTACTGTTATAATCTCGTGTACCTACCAGTAGAATTTCAGGTGGAATTTCAGTCGGAATTTCAGTGCCGTAGAGCTTCGATTAGTAGAATCGGTAAATACAGTCTTTCGAAACTGAATTTTCTTCCTTGAATTCCACCGAGTTTTAGATGGTGTCCCAAAAATCACACGCAGTAAGGAAATATGGTATTCCTAAGGTCATTTCAAGTAACTTTTTCCTTTACAAAAATTTTCTCTGATGCTTTGTTCGCGAGTTATTAATGAAAAATAACTGACCAATAAGAGACGTGTTCGGCTGACGTGAGCACGGACCAATGAAAAGTGCGATCTGCTGACGCTAGGCGGTTCAGTCAATGACCCATGAAGCCCAGTCTCGCTCATTGGCTCGGCTGCCCAGCGTCAACTGATCGAGCTTCTCATTGGTCAATGTTTTTCATTAATAACCCCTGATCAAAGCTTCGAAGAAAAGTTTTATAAAGGAAAAAGTTGCTTTAAATAACCTCAGGAACCCTTCAAGTGACTTTTGACATAGCCTATATTTTAAAAACTGGGTTTCTGTCTCGGAAAACCGAAGCCAAGTACAATATCGCTATATTCCGATAAAGTTTCATTTCATCGCAAATGATTTTATACTTCGTAACAGCGTAAAATAATCGTTGCCGTGCTTTTTCAATATTAATTTAAACGCGCAGTTTCGCCAAAAGTTGTAGCAAAATTCAATCCTGGAGCAAATAAAATTCCACTCTGAATGCTAAACCTACCGTGCCGGTGAAAAATGGCCCGTTTCACATTTTTCGTTAAAATATCTTTGTTGAAATTGCAAAAACTCTTCCGTTGAAAATGATGGAATAAAATTCTTAATAAAAGCGTGTGTCATAACAAAATTAAAGAGAAGTCCATGAAACTATAATTTAATCTACGGATATTATTTAATCTTGTTATATTTAGCGTTAATTTCTGCAATAAGATGCGAAAACGTTCGGTCGTACGGAGTAGCGCGGCGAGCAAATGCACTGACGGAAAAGCGTCTCTAGAAGGGTTGCCGAGGGTGGCTAAGGAATCGGAACGGTTGTTCGCGGAGAAGTTTCCCCCGTGAATGTCAAAACGCGTCCGCGAACGGTACTAAAAATAGCCATCGATTTCCCTCCGTTCCGTTTGATCAAAGCTCCGGATGGCTCTTTGCATGCGGATTATCGAGTCTCGGCGTTGTTCGGTCACGAACCGCCGTGCACGCGGAAAACACAGCCGGCGGACGAGGAACGGGCACCGTGCGGACTAAATAACAAGTCTAATCAACCATTAACTGGGAAACCAGCGACCTCGAAAACAACGTACAACCAAGGCAATTTAATAATGGAATAAAAATCGAGATCTTAACTTGATTCGATTTTAACACCGTACTTGACACCGCCGGTCAAACGACCGGTTTTACAATTTTTATTTCATAATTACTGCAGCCATAAAGCTGCCTCCATTAAAAACTGTTGAACATATTTCTTCACACACGCTATTATAACAATTACGAAAAATTTGAATAAATTCTACCTCGTAAGAATTACTAGGTTAATTTCTGTTGGGCGCTTTTAGATCGCGGTTGGTTAATAATAATATAGAAGGTTAGGTAGTGTTAATAAACTATAATAAATTCCGGAAAATTTTATAACTTCTAACTAAATAATAAATAATATTGTGTAACCGCTGAATCTAGCACCAATCGAACGTTCAATCTCTTAAAATCACATAACGAATATTATTTTATAGAGAATCGTAAGAATTCGGAATACGGTTTAAACATTTTCTCGACCTAACTACACGTTTTAGGCGTGTTTCAGTGTAGCAACTCCGAAGCGTCGCGCGCCTTTATGAATTTCGGTGGCACGGAAAGCGGCGCGAATAACACGATAAAGAACGGTAGTTTATTAATTCCCGCGGTCGGACGGTTTTCCCGAAAGGCCGTGCGCCGCAGCCCGGCTAGGAAAAACGGCATTTGCATATCACGCAGTTCGCACGTGACAGGACACGAGGGCGCGCAACACGGGGGTGGCCGTGCGGGACGCGCGACTCCTAGCATCGAGACGCAGGGTGCGTACGCGCGAACTGCAAATGCTTCCTATCGATCAATTCGGCTTTGAACGGCACACGCACGCGTCACGTGTTCTGCGTGCACGGCTACGTCCACCACGTGAACCACCACGAGCGCCCCATGAATTATCGAGTCGACCTCTCGCGCTCCAAAGAAAAAAAAGACAACGTACGCCGTCCGACAAATACAATCCGCGCGTATTTATCGTCATTGTTTATTTAATCGACGGCTACCCGGCGGGCGCGCGCCGAATCGCTCGCGCGTCGCGAAATTTAATTAATATATTAATAGACACTGTGTCCGGCGTGACGAGAGGATGATGTCAGCGCCGTAGGGGGTATTACAAAAGCTATTATTGTCGTCGTCGTAGCTATTACGCGTTATTATGCTACGGGTTACTTCATCAACGGACACGGAAATTCATTTATTTTTTCCGTCGGCACGTAAAGCCACGGAAGCTACGAGAGGGCTGAAAGGACAATCGTTATAATGAATCCGCCACTTGCCGGCTTCTACATCATTAAACAAATGTGGCGCCCGGTAATATTCGTGAAATGTTTTGTAATCGCAGTGACGGCACTCAAGTTAATAGTTCGCTATAATTCTGGGGCGGATTGAAACGTGTTGCTTTCGATGACCTGCTGGTTTAGGATCGAAATTATTTTGTAGCACGTGTAAAGAAACAGGTGAGATCGGATAAATTATTGTATCAATTAAGGGAGAATTCTTTGATTGATCTTATTGGAACATAGTTCGGAATAGAATGATATTTTGTCACTTTTAGTGATTGGACAATAATATGGTAGTAGTGTATAAGGTAGTTGTTTTATTTGGCGTGCCTTCGGATTAAAAATGTATAGGAAGTGGAAACATACAGGATGTTAAATACAGGATGACACAGAAGTTATTCATAATCAGGAAATGAGAAGTTGCTGAGGGCATTTGAAATAATTTTTTATATTTTTAATATAAATTCGGTAATAAAATAAGATTTAAGAAGATGTCCGTGTTGTATTAGCCCTTAGCGGACGGTTGGCGGATATATCCGCCCAAAATATGTTGTACTGCGCGCTCCAATACCCGTCGTCCACAGCGACGCTCGCCCGTCGAGCGCCGCCATCTGCAAAGCGTTAGACCTCATAGTTGAACCTTTTTTTGAACATAGTCGAAAAAATGTAATAAAATACCAATAAGAATAATTTTAAGTATTTATTTAATATTTGTATATTAAAACAGCTTTCTTTATGAGCAATAATGATTAAATACAATAATGGAACCTACACCTGCACACCTGCAGACCACAGCTTAATCTGTTAGCGAGAGTAGACATTTTCTTTACTCTGATTGCCAGACGATTTAGAGCTAAGCCAGGATCCACAAAAATCACTAAATTATCCCAAAATCATCTTCTTCAATTTCACTCAAAACTTTACTAAATTATTAATTTTTATCATTTAAAAAAATATATTCAAAATCAGGAAAGTCTCAAAAATCGAAACAGTTTCAACGCGTCAAATAACATTTCCAGTGTTCAATAAGTTTCGCGAAGCAAAAATCGGATTTACAGCAATTTAAATATGTAACATGGTTCAAAAATCATCGATCTTCCGGATCACCGACAGCGATTCGCGCCGCTGACACGTGTAAACACGGGCCGGAGCCAGATTATCATTGCCGCCCGTGATTTCTGCGGCTCCGTTGCCAGTGTTTCCGCGCCGCTTTTAAACATTTCATTTGCGAGTGATTAACGAGGGCATCGCCGGCGTAGCGTTTATCTGCTCGTAAAATATCACCCAAGACGCTGCGCGTCCCGCGCCCCAGTAAATTCCCGTAATTATGCCCGCGCAACTAATTACCGGCATCAACGTGCGCTGTCGCGCGATAAATAACGTTCAACGAAACGCCCGAAACGACTGGCGCGGCTTGTCGCTCGATCACGCCGAAGATTAAACTATGTCGCGCGAGGATTAATGCATTTTCGTGGAAACTATAGAAAATCCTTGAAAAGTTCGCAGCCGCACCGCCGTCGACCAGAACTTTGCGAATCTCGCGAGAATGGAAGCTCGTTGCGCGATGGAATTCCGAGGCGGAACGCTGCGCGACTTTTCCTCGGGGACGGCCGGCCGTTTAACAGTTGAAAAACAAAGGGTTGGAAGTGGCGAGTCATAATTGACTCAGGCTGAATTAGTGTTCCTTGCACATTGTGCAAATATGTGTGAAAGGTTTTAGTATCAGAAATTACCCGCGTCTTTGGCGAATTGTTAACCCCTTGCACTACGACTCCTTCCACGCTGCATTAATTATCAATTGTTTGTCCTTGATACTGTCCCTAATAGGACTAGGTAATTTTTGTCTTTTGTATTACCTTCATTTACTCCCGTTTCTCAACTTTAATAACAGAACAATTCAATTTCAATTCGATTTAGAAGAAATTCATAATTTATTAATTTACTAGGTCTTGCGTGGAATCTTTATGACGAGTCTGACTCGTTATTATAGTGCAAGGGATTAATAGGCTAATGGATGTATAGGACGACCAAGAATTATCGGTTTAATTAATCTCGAAATCACAGTAGTTAATGAAAGCTGGACGAGTGTTTGTTTAACTGGTCGAAGCTTGTCTCAACATTGTCACAGGTATTGGGACATTTCTGTCGGACACATATCCGATGAAATCTATAGGGCTAATCTCAGTACGGTGATCGCTGCTTTTGACTATAGCGCGTGAGGTTTGAAGATTTGGAAATCTGACAGAAATTCGTTGTGATTTGATTTGATTAATGTAAATATCCTAGAAACAGAGATTTTACGAACATTATTAGAATATTTAAATAGTATAAAATGACAAAAGTTGAACAATAAAAAATTTAAATACTCGACTATTAACCCTTCGTAATAAATCCATAAAGCAAAGTTTGTCATAGAAAATAGAAATACTGTAAGTCAGAAAAATTGTTTTAGACTTACAATTAAAAAGGTTACAAAGATTAAATATACAACGAATTTTACGCACGTATCTTCGTCTGAGATTTTACCGTTTTCTAAATGGTAATTAATAGACTGCGAATTTTTATTTAAAATCAAAACTCTCTGAAAGAACGAAAAAACTCCCTAAATATTATTACTATATTGAAAATGACGTACTCCTCTCTATCATAAATGCGTCAGATCCACAGTGTAGTAATTAAACACAGTGTTTCGCTAAAATGGCTCGATCTCGATACAAAACGGAATTGCGTGCAAACAATAGTCATTTCAGAAAAGCAGTGCCGTAGCAATGCGTCCAGGATCCCTCACTCTACAACACCTTATTCCACCAAGAACTATAAATAAACATAGTTTCAATAATTAATAGTTCTAAAATCTTCTACGCGGACCACCCAAGTGTCTTCTCGATTGCTTGAACTTCATACAAGGTATAAGCTGGTCATTGTTAAAACGCAATTATCCACCTTTAAACATTGTCAAAGGCCCGCCGCGTATCGCATTCTCGAAACTATAGCAAGATCAGCGGAAAGATTTCGCCAAAGTATACGGAGCATCCAAAACTTCGGCGATGCCTTGGCCTAGCTTCAGCTACTTTGGAAGTTGCAAATCTTAAGGGAAGTTTCCTCGCTGGTTGGAACAGGTGTTTAACACGTGAACACCGCGTCACCCAACATAGGTGAGACTAATTTCTGACCAATCTTTGAAATTCATTTTCATTGTAATATATTTGAGCAAATTGAATTTGACTAGAATGTTTCGGACGCGAAAGAATTCTAATGCCATCCCCTGTAATAAATATTAACTTCCTGATTTTGCCTCTTTCAATTAAATTGCTTTAACTATTCGGGGATTTTTAACCCTTTGACTACTGTTGGCGCCTATTGGCGTCCGACACGTGTTGGTTCCCTGGTAGGCGCTAATAGGCGTCTAAATCAAATTTCGCCTGTTTCAACCGTTTATTACTAAATTTGATTATTAACTATTGTAGGAAAAGCTTAAAATTATTGTTCACTTCAAGTAATATTGGTTTGATGTAATAGAGTTCAGTATTTTGAATATTTTAACGTATTTCCTCAGAAATGCATGTCTAACGAAAAACTTCGTATCGTACCGCACGTCCGGTGCGTACCAAACTCTGCCATAGCCAAATGGTTAATGGTAGATTATCGACACTGAACGTGTCACAAACACATCGAACAATATACAAACCGATCGAGAATTACCAAGCCCTACTTCTATCCGAAATAATTAGCCGGCGGCGAGAATCACGGTGCGGCCGCGATGGAATAACCGCCATCTTCTTATCACGCTTTGCGAGATAAGACGGCGACCGTTACGATTCCCCATTAGAATCGCGCCGGCAGCTGCAGCATACTTAACGAACTTCGTGCAACCGGAAAAGAAAGGCGAACTTTTTAATGGAAAGAAAATTACGAGCGACCGTTCAAGCCTTTGTATATTTTTAATTATTGCACTTAGCGAGAACAGGAGAACTTACCGACGGCGCCGAGGACACGGGGCAATAAGTCTTCCCGACACCGGGGATGGCGCGGAAGATGACCTAGAAACTATCTTGTCACGCGAGGAGAAAAGTCGCCTCTGACTGGAAATTGGTTTGGACATTTATTATTGTCTGTTAAAAGTAGAATTGCCAAGCTATAAATATGACTGTGTGCGTCGTTTTATAGACAAGATTGGATTTATTTAAGATTCCTGTGATTTTTATTATTTTAAAATTTGATTTTAATATTATTTTAAATAATAAATAGTGAACGGAGAGAATTGGAAAGCAGTTATTTTGACTGGTTTGATAGTTTTAAAGTTAATTAAGAAGGCGGAGTTTTCTTTAGGTTATAGAATAAAATATATACAGTGATTTAAGTCGAATATATGTGGAAATGAGAACGGTAGCAAGCGACTGAGCGAGACAGAAGCGTATGCAGAGAGTGAGTGGATGTGTGCATGAGCGTGTGCTATTGAATATGTTACGTTATGGAAAAGATGAAGATTGGAAGGGCGAGGCCCAAACGATCGAGACGGAAAAAAGACAGTCCTAGCCGTATCGTCGAGCACGTCACACGACTTTTTTTAATCTGTATTTATTATTGTTATATTTGTTCGTTATTAAATTCCGTTTTCCGTTAAAGCGCGTCACTTATTTCCGCTTCCTGGTAACCCGTCCTACATATATGTAGTGTTAATTATGTTGCAAGTTTTCACAATTGCAGAAATCATTTATATTGTTGCTGAGGGACTTTACATGCCTGATAATTCTATTAAAACAATTATAATGCTATTATATTATTAATATTACTATTATATTATATATAATACTACCATGCATTAAAATATATAATAATTCTACCATAACGTTATTCCATATATTATAATAGTAATGATAGTCTATATTTATGACATTAACAATAATACTATAATATCAATAATACTCTATAATAACAGCTTGACTACATTATTTATACTTGACTAAAACAATTCAAGTCAGAAATAAATGTCAACGCATTCGCTCCTTTATTCCAATCGACCCGCAACATTATTATTTCGCATAAAGATCCGACGATCTACTAATGGCTGTAAAAGGTGCAATGGGTTTCCTCCCTTAAGAGAAGACGGAGTTTAAGCGATGGACAAGAAATTGTAAAGTTAAGAACTTAAATAGAATCTCGGGGAGGCGGTGATCAATCTCTTTATAACTTTAAAGGTGAAAACGAGATTTATAACATTTTATAAAACCAACCCTTGCCATTTTCGGGGGCAGCTGAAGAAATCGATGCGCTGGGAATAAATTATTTCAAACTGGATATGTTAAATATTCGCCGGAAATTCGATCCACTGAAACTGTTCGAGGTCGTAGGAGTCGAGAGAGAGAGAAAGAAAGAGAAGGGGAGAGAGAGAGAGGGAGGGAGAAGGAAGAGGGACAAGGGAGAGGGATAGACGTTGAGTGGAAAGGACGCCCGGCGTCCCCAGAATTTCGAGTTCGCAACTCGTGGAAGAGTTCGCGTGTCATTCCACGCCCCCGTTCGTTTTACGGACGTCCTTTACGAATACCTAAGGGATGTTCTATATACCTGGCGTCTCCGGTTCGCAAGGCGGACGCGAGTGAGACGTCTGAAAAATATGTGGCCCGCGAAGCTCGGCCATGCGTGCGACGTCGAGAGACTTTCCACCGGAAGCCGAGGAACTCCGGCTGCGTCCACGGCCAGACCGTCTGGCCGTCTCGAAAGGAGGACGACACGCACCGCG
This sequence comes from Augochlora pura, assembly GCF_028453695.1. Lineage (NCBI taxonomy): Eukaryota > Metazoa > Arthropoda > Insecta > Hymenoptera > Halictidae > Augochlora > Augochlora pura. Next base: position 16,729,765 of record NC_135778.1, on the reverse strand, counting down.
CGATTTCAATTAACGGAATAAGTTCGGAGCGATACTGTGGGCAATAAACAGCGGCTGTAAACTGACGGCGAGGCGCGAGATGCTTTCAATTGAATCCGAGGGAACCGTGAAGACACAATGCCGGCGCATCGGCGACGTTTGTCGGCAACCAATGCCGAACCTGCTTCATATTAGGGCCAATAATTAGGCTGTCGCGTTAATTCTCTATGCTATTCAGTTCCTCCGCGCTATCCGCCGGCGTATTAGACGATCCGAATGCGGCTGACGATGCTGATTGGGGCTTAACGGAGCATATTCGGATGCTGCCACGCAATATCGCGCCGGGCCACTTTCCTTGTTAGGCCGATTGCTGCCTGTCATCGGTGGTCGTCTTGTTTCGGGAGTTCGTAGGCTGTTTCGGAAACTTTGGAGCTACAGATGCGCAGAATTGGTTTGAGATATTTGAAAGACGGCCTATTAATAGTGTTGGAGTGTGCACCGAAATGCACAATTCATACGCATCAGGAAATGTGCCGTCTTGACCTGATGTTTATTGCACCACCATTCCTATTTAACCAAGGGCCTACAAAGGAATGGGTCAGTCGCTTCAGGACAGCCTATCGAGTCAGTAACACCAGAAGTTTAACAGTTCTCTAATATTCATTGTTTTAATATAGTCATAAAGTTTAATATTGTGTTATGTTCAAATTGGAATAAATTACATTGATATACGTTGATTTCATTGACGCGTTGAGTTGGAGTAAATTTTTTAAAACATAAGACACAATTTCATCTCCCAACCTCGTCATCCCAACAAATAGCTTAGAGACTGCGTACTGTCTTAAAAATCGAGAAGTCTTTCGGACGGCTTTAAATTGGCCTTTAAATGTTTAAAAGACGACTTATGAACGACTTATAAACATCTTATGAACCCCCATTGTCTATATTAAAGTTGTATTTAAAAGCACTTGTCTGATATGAGGGGGTGCCGCGGTAGTGTTCAAATGAGTTCCCGTGGCTCCCCCTTAGAATCGCCGAAGATGGAACAGCGTCCAAGGTCGCCGTGGAGGTTTTTAGTGGGTCAAATCCCACACTACCCCGTGTCAGACACCCCCGAGTCGGCGCGGGGTGTCTGACTTGCAGATTTTCCTCCACGTAAAAAAAAAAAAAAAAAAAACTTGTCTGATATAGTAAAAAATCACTGAAAACATAAAAGACGCTTTAAAGACATATTCCAAGTGTCTTTATGTTAAAATAATATCCAATTCGGTACTTCTGTTTTGTAGACCAGTCTCTCCAATATGTCCATAGACAATATCTACCCCCAATACTACCTCCTCCACTACCTCTAAAAAAAAACCCCAAAATACAAACGTCCATAACTTCGACAAAAATAATAGCATCGACATCATTCAAAGCTCACTAAAAAGCACAAAACATCTACTTTCATATGCCCTATCAAGGCCGTATCTCCACCTCTCACGAACAAACTTACAACCATTTAAATCCACCGTCGCACCCATTCGCTATCTTCGTAAAAATGGCCAACTTCGCAGCGTCGCACACAAAGAGCAAAATTTTTTTCGACAAATTTCTGTGATACCAAACGAAAGCGACAATCTCGCCGCACATAACGAGCGCTCGTCGATCGTTGCACCATTTTTTTCAACGAGCGTATCCGCCGGCAATGTCCGCGTATTACCGTCGGCAGGGCACCCGGTGCATTAGCATCCGCGCAAAGCCGGTTCCTTTTATCTCCGGGACACGGTATACACGGTTAAACGATGTTCGGTATCGTCGGAGCGAGAACCGTGTCGGGTAGGGGTGGGCGCAATAGCCTTGAGCAGTCAATTGTGTTTGCGCGGCGTATAGGACACCGCGGAGAGAGAAGAGGATCGTAAGTCGTTCAGCGGAACGTTGGGCGCCGGGCTCGCTCTGCATACAGGGACTCACCGCGATACGATAAGAAAACATTGTTCAGCGTGGCCCGAGCGCGGTAATAACGTCGGAAAGCCAATCCCGTCGCATCGAGACCTGCCGATGCGTCGCGACGCCGCGCCGGTCCGAGAAGGCGCGCGGCGAGAAGACGAGATAACTCGTCCCAGGTTCGGGCCGTCTCGCGCCGCGTGAAATATGTATCGAAGGTGTGGCTCGGATGAACTCGTCCGCTCCCGTATCAGCCGTCTTCGAGGAGCTATTTTATCGCCGACCCGCGGTATCAGCTTTTTTTTATCAAATTCCGTCGTCGTAACTTCTGCGAAACACCTTTTAAAACGGAATAACGTGTTATATAACTTTGTTAGAATTTTACTGTTACTTAGAGTAAGAAAATCAAATAAATAACTTGGGTAGGATTTTGCTGTTACTTAGAGTAACCAAATAAAATAAATAACTTTATTACAATTTTGCTGGTACTTAAAGTAACAAAATAAAATAAATAACTCTTATTCGTCAACCTATTTTATCCGAACGTATAACGAAAATCCAAAAAATACATTTTATACATCTAAATAAATCTGTTATTTACAGCTCGCAACAAGGTTAATCGACTCCGTTGAATTTTTCAACGCGCATCTATCGAGAACTATAAAGTACATTTTTCAAATTCTCGTTACAAACTCAGATGAATGAGTTAAATATTTTTCTGTCATTCTACGCAATTGCAAAATTTTAAAAAAGCACTCTGGTTCCAGTAATACTGTGTCCTCTATCGTCTAAAAATAAATTCGAGTCGTTCAGGTTCATTTCTGAAAAAGTAATCGCGTTCTGAAAGCTGCCCGAATAATTAATGGGAGTCGCTGCGCGTGCACGGGAACTTTTTCCTGCGTGCGGAACGTTGTTGCGTCAAGGTGCATAATTGTCAGCGTGTCAACTGCCTGTTTGTCGCTGCAATTGTTTAATATTATGGGAGACGGTCGCGGCACCGATGTGGGAATATCCGCGGAGTTATTTTCGGTCGAGGACCACTAAAGCATTCGGCTGTGCGTTGAAATGTCTCTGCGCTTACGGGGCTCACTATAGCAGTCGCCTAAATTATTTCGTACTATTCTAGGTACTCGTGTAGGACGCAAAGTTACCGAAACTATCTTGGAGTGTTCGCGGAATTACCGTTCGCTTTGACGCGCCAAAATTATTTAACGGGACTGTAGACTTTGTTGTTGGCCTGGTGCGTTTGTAACGTTTTGTTTCGGTCGACCTCCATGCGGTTGTGTAACATCTTTTTTGAATTATTGTATATTGATGAACGGGTTGGGAGATCTTTTTATACTTAATAATTTATGCATGTTTGTTAGATGTGGCTAAGGGTTTCCGTTAGCCCTAACGTGTTCCGGAACTGGGGGATTAAGGAGTTGCTAGGGTTTTATCGACCAACACGAGGAATTTAAATAAATGTATCCTTTATTTCTCTGGGTACAGTCTTATCGCTGACGGGGCTTGGTCCGTCGCCTTTTCCTCGATTGCGTTGGTCTGTAATCAGAATAATAAATCCTATTCGGATTTAGAATTAGTCAGTGTCGGTGAGTTTTTGCTCTCCTCGTCGATCTCAGCTGTTCGTACACAATGTCCGTGTCTTAGCGAGACCGCGAGAGAGAGCGAGAAAGACCACGCGCCGCTCAGTTGTTTATTTCCAACGAGCGAGCGGGCGAGGCTCTTTGTCGCCGCCGTTTTCCTTTGGATAAAGAAGGATGGCGAACGGCGAAACGTTCGTAAGCGTGTACACGTCACGAACGTTTGTCTGCTCTACTTTAATAACAAGGATGGCCGATGTCTCGCATTAGCTGCGGTCGGCAAAAACCCAAACAGAAACGGAGAATTCCAACGACTCTGTAGGGATTCCTTGTTATAATGCACTTTTGATCCGGAATATTGGCCTACGGGAGGTCGTAAATCTCCCATAGGTTTTCCGGGAGTACCGAGGTTTGTCAGTTCCTCATCCGGAGCTCTCACTTCCTTGACGAGGTGCACTGCCTCAAGGAAGCAACCAGATTCGAGGCCAGGAGCTGCAGAATCCTATTGTAGCCAAGACCTGGTTTAACGAGACCTTGTCTGCTCGCCGGAGCCCGGACAGCTAAACAGGTGCGGGTTGTGCCCTTCCGCAATGTGCCCTGTTTAGCAGGTCGACGCGCCAAACCATGCCACATTGCATAGTGCAATGGGTGGAGTGAACATGACGCCGACCTGGGGACTGCGTTGCCGCATTATTGTCTTTTCCCTTAGAAACTGACCCGCAAAGGAACACACTTAGGCGTGATAAAGTTCCTTGCGGTAACCGCGGACTTCAATCAAAAGGCGTGAGACTGATTGCGATAATACTAACAATCGTCTCGGAGTCAAGAAGAAATGTCCAAGGAACCTACAGGATCACCCGCGCACTGCAACAGTACAGGGCGGACGAACCTGGGCCGTACCGTGGCTTCTGACTAATTAATCGCAGATTAAACGCTTTCTGACTCGGATGCAGCAATGGTGCTGACCGAGTCAAGCGTGTAAGTTATTTTATAACTTAATGGAAGGAATAGGATTTTTACCGTATATTCCTTTGCGACTGAATTTGTGGGTGCACAGTTTCGTTCACCGTGTGTCACCGCACAGCAGACTATACCGACTATTTATTCCGGAGTAACTATATTCGTTAATGCCGGAATCTGACTCTAATTGAACTGTTCGTTCCGACAGTAGCAATCTGATTATTTAGTTCTAATGGAACCGGTCTTCCCGACGGTCACAATGCAACTATCTAAATTGAACCGTTCTTCCCGACGGTCACAATCAGACTATATTCTTTTGGATTCTAGCGGAGGCGAACGACTGTTATCCTCGGTCGCCTTCGCGAATAATCGGCAAGGTTCGGCGAATTGTCCTCGCCGTTCCAACTGCCGTTCTTTTCTCTCTCTCAACTCCGTTTTTTGATTAAAGCAAATTCGGACGTGCCGCAGAATTTGCCTTTGTCCGTTGCAAGGTGTCCCCTGCTTGTACCAACGGCTTTATCATCGAAGTTTTTCTTGGCCTAAAAGTCACCGTAGCGAGGACACATCGCCAGCAGTGACCGAGCCCGATAAATATCCTTAGAAAAACTTCGGCTTTTTTAATCTTAGAATCTTATTTTTAGATTCCGCGTTTCTGCTAATATCCTATCGAAATTAACGCGTTTTATTCAATATTTAAACAATGCATAATAATTTATACATAATAAATGCATTATAATTTATGCATAGGAGCAGGATATTATTATTACTGGTGATAATATTATGCGATTGACGTTTACAGGTACGTAGAGAATCGGTGAAAAGCTTTTTGTATTTTTATTGCAATTTATTTTGATGCAAATTTTTGTATGTATTTAGATTGAAATTTATGTATCAGTATCAAAATTTGCGTATTTCTATTTTCATTAATATTTACAAGTTTCCCTTAAAATTGGCGCAATTTTATTAAACGCATTTCTATCAAAATTCATCTATTTTAATTAAAATTCACCCACCTTTATTATCATTTACATATTTTTATTAAAATTGGTTTTATTAAAATCGACGCATACTTACTAAAATTTACACAGTCTCATAAAAATGCAAAATTCTATAAAGTTCAAAGATTGTATATATTTCCCTTTGAAACACTCGAGTGTAATACCTCGCGAGCGATCTCGATGTTTCCACCTGGACAGCGGACTTCGCGGGTTCGCGTTGAAACCGGATAGATGAAACACACCGAGCTGCGCGCGGGGGGAAAAACTTCGCTTCCATTTAATTCCTGTTTCGCAGAGTCGTTTCACGGCACAAAGCTGTCTGCGAACAACAAATTCCGGCCCGCCCCAGTTTTCTTATGCGCGGCACGCGGTGGCGGGTCGAGGGCCACGCGGAGCAAAAACCAACGAACCCTAAACACGTTCATTTGGGAGCGAGATTTAAGAGGCAAGGAGAAGGGAAGGTGGTCCTTCAGACAGAAAAAGAAAGAGAGAGAGAGAGAGAGAGAGGGGGAGAGAGATGGCCTCTCTCCCCCGGCTCGATATTTCAAATAGCTGTTGCCTCGTGGCACGGTCAGCCTGACAAATGTTCCACGCGGAAAAAAAGGAAGAGTAACGCGAAAACGAGAAGCGGATGTGGCTTTGCGAAGATTCCGTGGGGAGACGCCGTGGAACCACCCTCCTCCGCCGCCGCCATTCCCCTCGGCTATTCCTTTAACCCCTAGCCGTATTTTGACGAGTCTGGCTTGTCGTAGAGATTTCTATTAATCCTTTGCACTCGAGTGGTGCCTCTGAGGCACCATTGAAAATTATTACATCATTTCCAAAATAATTTTGACATTATGAAAAAGCCTGAAAGAGCTGGAAAGCCGAAAGAGCCTGAAAAAGACTGTTAAAAGCGTAACAGTTTCACGAGTCACAAGACTCACTCTCATATGCATGAATTATACTAAGTCATATAATATGGGAATAAAGCTGTCCCCCGTTGAACCGGAAGCAGACGAGTCTCATTGGCGGCGAACGGTGGTAACCCCCGACCGATGGCAAACGACCCCCACCTTAGGGTTTCTTCCGTCGTTAAGCGGTTAATTAACGTAATGGACGTTTTATAAATATACATATACATCGCGGAGTTATAGTTACCATCGGATCGCCGTGAGTGCTGAACTTCTCCGGGCCGCGTGTAAATACGGAAGGGTTTAACACTTTTCCGATAATCCAAGAAATATCTTCCGGAGAAAGGGTAAAGGTAGCGAAGCTTCCCTGGAATCTCTACGGTTTTTTTTTCTTGCGCCACTTTCGAATACCGAAGCTGCTAAGAAAATTCAATTTTACTCGAGCTACCGATAACCTGCGGCGAGAATCGAGACGCGCATGGATATTCCTGGCTTAACACGGACGTTCAGGGATGATTGGGATAGTTATGGCAAATATATGCGAATGGAGATCATACTGTTTGATTGAAATTAAATGTTTCATGGTTTCTGTTTCATAAGATTTCTGTAATACTTTTAGCTGCTTCGTTTTTTGGTTTTTTAAAGTTGTTCTGCGATCTTTTTCTTGTTACATACAATGCATTAAATTCTGTACTGTTAATAATGCAGAGTGCTAATAACTAAGAATTATGCTTTCTTTCTTTGCTTTAATAAACGCGATTATCTAACCTCAAAATTAATTTTAATACGCTTTTAGAATTCTCATAAGTATTACACGTAATCTAAGTCAACGTTAGCATAAAAATAAATACGATTCTGCTATTACTATAATAGATAATGGGTATATAGCTAAAATTTTACAATAGCCTTACTTATTTTATAAAAATTGGTGGGGATAAAGCAGAAACACTTTCTTACGCATCATAAAATGTTAAAAACTATTATGATCGACTGAGCTCATAAAGGATGTCAAAATTTCCAGCACAATTCAATTTGAATAGAATTTTAAGCGAATTTGAAATGAATTTTAAGCGAATTTTAAGCGAATTTTAAATGAATTTTAAGCAAATTTTAAATGCAGTACAATTAAGGAAAATAGTATGATATTGTTCATCAATACAACATCCCCTATTACTGTAAATATCCATCACGACTCAGTCTCCTCATACTACATTTCATACACTAAAAAAATAAACCTTGCGATAACAAAGTCTCCACTATATCAAAAAAATCAAGTGTTCTTCCAACGCATACTATATGACTCCCACTACCCCCATTTAATCGCGCAGAGACGAGCGTTCTTCCTACCAGTTTTAATATTTCGGCGAGCCGTTCCGTCCGGCGCACAAACGACAGCTTATACCTCTCTCGACAATGCCGAAATCCTGCGAGATGCTCTCCGCGAGAGAGGTACAATCTCGAAAAAGCTCATAAAACCGTCAGCGAAGCTCTCCTTCGAGCCCGGCTCCTTCGGCGATACTCGTGCGCGATGGCAAAACGAAAATCGATGGAGAAAACGGGGGAGAGGGGGCTGGGGGCTGCGTAATAAACCCGCTTGTCGCGGAGCTTTGAAAAATTGCCGGACACACGGAAAGGTAACGCGATACTTCCGGGATTCGTCGCGTTTCCGGCGCGGCGCGAGATCGCTCGGGCGTTCGGTGGACCGCTTTGTGCCGGACCCGGAATGTCCCGCGGAAAAATTTGATCTTGTCGGGGTGGTACGTGCCTGGCCGGCTTCGCCGGCGAATATTTGCCGAACAGGAGAACGTTGGCATGTATGCGCGCTATGCAAAACAACGGCGAAAAAATCGCAGAGGTTATTAAGTCGGTCGGGCATCGAGATTACCGTGGCGCCGCTTATTAAAGCCGCCTTTTTATGGGTGTGGCTGACATGAGATTTTGCAGACGGAGATGAAAACGGTTGGGATGTTTGTAAAAATATAAATTTGAAGAAATATTGTGGTCTTTGTTGTGAAATATTAGGATGAAGGTGAAGATAATCGAATAGAGTCATAGAACGCTGTTTGAGGTAAATGCAAACACAGTTAAATTCTATAGTGGAATTGCAAAATTTTTATAGCAAATGTCGCGCTACGAAATTAAAAAGAAATTAGTTGAATAAGTTATATATGCTTCTACTTTTTCTTCTAATATTGTAATTCATATAAAATAGTCATATTTGTTAAAATGAGTAAGTCTTATATCTGAGTTTCTAAAGCAGCAGTATATTTATAACTAATTTGTAATTTGTCTGTCTATTTATATGATTTCTATTGACGCGATCTGTTTTATTTATTACTATTCACATTATTTCTCAATTTAGTATATAATACATCCTGTACAGTCTTACACAGTCTTAACATTCAACAAAAAGAATAAAAAGTAATAAAAATATTAGCGCACTAATTAACTCTCTTAGAAACATCTACTAGTATACTATTAATATTATACACGCAATAAAGCTCTCCAATTATTATTTAAATATATTTCAATTGACTATTTATTCATACGAAAATAAATATGTCTGTAATCCTTTAGATCGCGCAAGAATAAATCATGAAATCGTAGGATTTGTTAGGATTTGTTTCTCGTCTCCGAACCTCCCCTAAATCGACGCACGCTGCGTCGATCCTGCGGAGATTTCGCCGCGTAAGGGGTTGGGCAACGGAAAAAAACGGATTGCGAATTCCATGGGGTGATATCCCGGTGCGTTTCTTTCGCGACGTGCCGCGAGTCGCTATCCCGAAGGAATAAGTCCATCCGATGATGGACGACGATTGTTGTCCGGGGGATGTTCATGACAATTTACCAGCAAAAGTTGCCGGAACTTGAAATTAAACGAGGCGTTATTTCGCGCTCCGAGTTTCGGGAACTTTAAACTGCATAAAGTATTGCCGTACCGCGCTCGCTGAATTTCAGATTAAATTCAAGAGCGACGTTTTACGCTGTGAACCCGGCAACTCGAAATCAATGTGATATCGTAATATCGTAGTTTGGTGTTGCCAAGTTTTGGACAAAATTGGTTAACTTTTGATGAATATAACCCCGCGAAAAATGATCGCAAAATGATGTTCTTCCTCCGAAATTAAAGCTTGAAATATCTACTTTAAGGTTATATATCTCGATTTTAAATCCGATGTATTCTTACCGCTGTAATCCTTTAAATGTGAGACCATATCTGTCATATTAAGAACTGTCGTAGTTTATCACATTAAAAATTCTCAACTTTGACAAAATGCGCAGACTTCGTAAAATTTTTTTCAGGGATACCATTTACTACAAAATAAAGCTCGATCTTTCCTCTTCAATTTAAAGAAAATGAAACGTAGCTATGATTTTCTTTCACAAGGTATCAGAACTTTAAAATAACCCTTGATTAGGTAGCGACCGTTCGTTTACGGTTACCAGCGGTGCAATTGTAATCGATCCGTTCGAGAGGTGATGATCGGCGAGCGATCTTCTTCTGGTCGTCGCCGAGGCGTTTCCCTCTCTTGCCTCGGCGCCACTCTTCGTGTATAGACGTCTCGCGTGTACGCTCCGCATTAAAATAAATTCCGTGTCGATAAATCGAGTGTGGTAGAAAGAATAATTATTTATTCCCGCAATCCACCTCAATTACTTATCATACACCTCCGACACTGGCGTTACTCGTTGCGTATAACAATGAAGTTGTCGGTCGCGCTTCGCTTAACTAAAAATCGAGAAAGTCTATTTCAAAGTAGAGATTTCGAGCTTTAATTCAAGAAAAGAGTCATCGTTCTTCGACGATTTTTCACAAAGTTATCATCAATCAAAGTTTGCCAATTCTGATACAAACTTTGTCCACGCTACAATTTTATTGAACAGTATTAAAATAAAAAAAGTTAAATAAAAGTGATCGTAATAGTCCTCCAGCTTATGAAGACAGAAATAGATAATTTAAAAAGATAAGATGAGGCTTGAGCAATTGTATCTCATCTTCTGAAACCGCTTATTTTTATGTGTAAGCTGAAAGACAATCGGAGAGAATTTACCGTAAACCCGTGCAAACGAATCCAACGAGAGTAGAAGCTAGCGTCGCAGACGACATTGCGGAAGAAGATGGCCGTGCGAGACGCGCGAGTGGTCGCGAACAAGCGGACAGCGACCCGAATTCAAAGACAATGAGCCTCTAGACGACGGCCGACGCGCCGCGGCAAAAGGGAAATCCTTTCGATTCCGGGACACACACGGGCACACATCGACGTTTAATGGCTGACATATATTTCACGGTCGAAACAATGGCGGCTGCGACGGTGTTCCTCCCCGATGGAGCAAATGTATATGGCATATATCCGCAAAGTTGGGCGCATCCGATGGGAGTCGACTGGCGGAGCTACTCCTTCGGTCAATAAGTATTCGGTCACGTATTTAACCCTACAATGGCCTTCTTCCATTCTCCGGTAGAACTGTTATCCCGGAGTTATGTGCAAAATATGAACAATTGAAAATATAAAATATGAAGTAAGATAAGAATGAAGAGGACAAGGGAAACCTCAATTTTTTAGTATTTATTTAGTATTTAGCTTTTATTTAGTATTTAGTGTTTATTTAGTATTTAGTATCTATTTAGTATTTAGCTTTTATTTAGTATTTAGTGTTTATTTAGTATTTAGTATCTATTTAGTATTTAGCTTTTATTTAGTATTTAGTATTTAGATTTTATTTAGTGTTTGGTATTTATTTAGTATTTAGTATTTATTTACTAATTAGTATTTATTTACACGTTTGCAGACAATTTAAATACATTATGGGTCGCCGGCAACTCCGCAGGGTCGTTCTAAGGTTAAATGACCTCTACCGGATCCCATCTGATCGATAGAACCGCATCAGCGAGGAGACCCTTCACCAAATTAACTCAATTAATCGGACCGAATTTGTCGGACTTAATTGCAGTAATTAAATTCCGGCGATCTTTAATTCGTTGTAGTTCGTGACAACGTCGAACGATTTCTATTAAATTTTCAACACACGTATAAATCATCTATGAAATTATTTTTACAGGCTCGGATAATAATTAAGGAACGAGAGCTTTTTACTTAAAAGAGCAAAAATTATTATTGCTTTTTACGAGAGCAAAATTAAGAGGCAGTATTTCAGTAATTCAGTCCTCTTATTGTCTAAAAAATATACAGATCATTTAGCGCGGTTTAAAAAAAATTATTTATAGGATCTTTGTTACTTAATATTAACTTTGCTTATGGTTTATTATTTATGGTTTATAATTTTCTACTGCTTGAAAGAACAATTTCGTTCCGTGGCGCGTCGCTCGCGGTGTTTTTCCTTTTATTCGTGAAAAGCAGCTCACCGGTTTTTTGTTTATGTGAAAAGGAAGCTCCGTCGGTCGGCGCACGCACCATAGACGCGGAAGCTTTTTCTAGGCTCGACGGTTTTTATATAGACGTGTTTACCGCGATTTCCGAGGCCACTTTGGCGAACGAGCGGGGCGAACGTCAACAACAACTTCTTGCCGCGCTTACGCGATTTATTTATCGAGGCGAATCGATGGCGCGAGCGTCGCGCGTCGGTCAACCGCGAGAAAAAAGAACGCGGATCCGACGAGGATTTCGAGACCGTCGACGATTCTCCGCCGTTTTGTGATCGTCCGACGAGGGAAAAGAGTTCGCCCTCGTCGAGCGAATTGAAGTCGCGGGCGCGTAATTAATTTTACAAATGAAAGGAGAGAGCGCCATCGCGCAGTCGGCCCCGAAAGAAATCCGTTCTACGAGACGGCGAGCACTTAACTTAATTAAATCGAGATCTCATCACGATTAATTACAACAAAAGACGATTAATTATGTTCAATTGACCCGGGGCTCCGCGCGCTCGGGAACGAAAGACCGCGGGCACCGGCTAAAATAAATTCCCCGTCGCGCTGATTTCACCGTGAGCACCGGCTGGGAAATGGAATTGTTTGATCGAGACTGTTAAAAAGGATTTTATCATCTGCAATTTATGCGCCGATCAAAGTGAAATTGCGACGAACGCGTTCAGCAATTATTCCCGTCGTTCTCGACTCTGAACCCCGTGTTATGTGAACGACGGACAGCTAGTGACATAGTTTGTCGGGGACAGATATAATTTACTTCTTTGCATTGGTTTCTTCTCGTTTAATCATCATGTGGAATAATTTCTAATTTTCTTAAACAATCTTTCTCGAGGAGATAAGAACTAGCATTAGCAAATTTGATAGCGAGTCTGTGATAGATGTAATTGTCCTGTGTTTGATAAATAACCTTCTAATTTAAAGCAGTGTCAAATAAATATATAAATAAATACCTACATAAATGTGAAGATAAATATCTAAATAAATATGTATATAAATACATATATAGATAAGTTAATGTGAATAAGTAAATGTGAATTTGCTTGGTTATGTCGAACAAGTTTATAATATATGTAACGAACCTATATTTGTAAAGTAAATCACCTAGTTTAATGCATTATTAAATAAGTAAATAAATAAATAAATATATACATAAATATAAATAAATAAATAAATACGTGTTTTCTAAGTCACAAAACAGTTTAAGAAAACGGACAACACTTTCTTGCAGCGAGCCAAGAAATATTGCAATCGCTGCATCAGCAACTGCATCTTGCCCCAAAGAATAATATTTATCCCGCGTCGTCCCCGCTCCACCTTATTCGCGACATCGTGCGTCAAAAAGGATCTTTACCGCAGAGTCCGCCGGGTAACGCGGTCCTCGCCGGTTGAATTTCTCGCGTAGAATTTCGCGCGGCTCTCGTCGCCGGATTTCGGCCGGAAACCGCGACAGCTCTCTCCGACGACCGTTCCAAAGCGATGGCGATTTCCTCCGGGATGCAACCGGTGGTCCATTCAGTTCTATATCGGCGCGGAGTCACTTTCAAGCGGTCCACACGTTCGTCACGAGGACGAGACCGCGACATCGATACGTCGATACCCAATTGCATCGTGCTCTACACCGGATGGATTGGCTCTCGCGGCGTCGCGTCGGCTTAAACCCCGTCGAAAGGGAGGTGAACCTTCGCGAGAATCTCCGCGACGATTATAATTGTCAGAGCCGATTATTGTTTCTATTTCATTAACCCGCCGGTCGAGCTCTGGTCAGTTAAAGTTCAATAAAGCGGCGCGCGAAGTACGATACGATGAATTAATACGTTTGCGTTGATGAAAGCATTTATCAGTGACATTGTTATTTATTTTGTATTTTATACGAGCATAGGACATTGTCCTTGGTGTTATTTAAATAATATACTGTGTCATTAATTAATAATTAATTTTATACTTGTATATTAAATGGTATTATTTTAATTTTATACATTTTAGGCTTGCATGCTTTGCGAAGGTTATTGGCTAAAATAATAATTCGTCTTGAATGCAATTTAATATACATATACGACGAAATGAAATATGGAAAATAAATGGTAGTAATAATTATTCTTATTATGGTACATGAGTATTCAATTAATTGTCTTTCGAGGCAGGCTAATAAATGAAAGAATTAATATTTGATGAATGCGTCGGATTAATCGGTATAATTTATTCGGTGAGAATTTATTAAGAATTTATTCATTTCATCGTGTCATAGACATTGACTTATTTAAGATAATTTATAAAAATTTTGTAGACTTCAGGGGTAGACCACACTACTTTAACTCTTAATTAAAAGGTAATGCAGCTGTCAACAGGTGACACCGCTTCACATTTCGCTAAAAGACAAAGTCAATTAAAAAATATTTGACGTAAAACACCCCACGTGACCGTGCCAGGGTTAGATCGCGCAACACGTACGCGACCCTTGCGATTCAAATCGCGGCTCTAACAAGGCTCCGTCGCTAGCTGAGACACTATCCTCGAAGTATCCGGTGGAAAAGCGTCTAAACCGAAGGGAAATCGGAAACAGCATCGCGGAGGCTTTCCTCCTCGATCGATAGACCATCTGAAAGCGTGCAATAAAGAGAACTCGGTTAGCGCGCTCGCCCCGCGGGCGTTCAAACTGTTCAAAGCTGTCCGGACTAACCAGCAGTGTCGATATTTTAAACAATCGCTATCCGAGTCGTTCCCATCATCGTTTATAATATCTTTCGCATTTAACGGGAACCCCGTTGCGATAGTTTCGAACGTCGATCAAATTTCGTCGAACACCCGCGCCGACTTCAAGATCCGGAAATTTCATCCAACGCGAAATATTCATCGCGGTAACAATAAAAGCGAACGAGTTCGCGACGCGCCGCGAGTTTGTAACAATTATTTATTGAAATGTGCAATCAGCAGCCATTATATCAGAGTTACGCTGTCCGGAAACCACGGTCGAATGTGGCGCCTCCAAACTTTTTTTACAGCTGCTATTTTGGATCATTTATTACCGTCAGTCTTTGTTCGAATCCCATTGTAGTCGCACGTGTACCGTGATTGTATTTTATGTTATTAACCTTTTGCAATCGGGGTCGTTGGAACTCTATGGTATATTCAAAATCGTTCTTCTGAGTTACGGTATTACTGCGTTGTATAATTTAGGAATATTTATGTTGATGCTCGCGGTTGATTTTAGTAAATCGTTCGAGCTTTTGAGAAATTTACACGTGTTGTGTCGACTAACTCGAAGGACCACCTCCACTAGCAGGAGGAACAAATTTACACCGTGAATGTTAACAACAAATATATTTACACTCTCCGGTGGAGATACATGGAATGTGTTCAAGATTGTTACGAGTTACTAGTACAGGGTTTTCCAATAAGGGCGGGTCGATTTTGAAATGGAATAGAACAGGCTGTGTATGAGGTATTAACGAATTTTTATTTTATTTGAGAGGCCCGTGTATGCCATTACATATGGAATATGACATCGTTCAAATGTCCCCCGCGGCTTCGCACGGTGGCACGCATCCGAGAGGACCAATTATCAATAACTCTGCCGCATAACTCCGGCTGAATTTCAGCGATGGCCTGGACTATGTTGGCTTTGAGAGCGTCGGTTGATTGTGGCTTTCTGGTACAGACCTGCGACTTCAGAAAACCCCACAAGAAGAAGTCTAGAGGGGTGAAATCGCAGGATCTTGGTGACCAATTCACGTCACCTCCGCGAGAGATAACCATACCTTCAAATCGTTCATGCAGAATGTCTGTCGTGTCGTTCACTGTGTGGCACGTAGCGCCGTCTTGCTGGAACCACATGTTGTTCACGTCCATATCGTTCAATTTGGGCCACAAGAAATTGGTTATCATGGATCTGTAACGCTCGCCGTTGACGGTAACAGCCTCGTTAACCCAACATCGTTTTGAAAAAAGTATGGGCCTATGACGCCGTCGGCACAAAATCCGCACCAAACAGTAACTTTTTGTGGATGCATTGCCACCTGGTGAATCTCATGTGGGTTGGAATTGTCCCATATACGGCAATTTTGCGTTGGAGGGTCGACTTTGAAGGGCTTGAAGCCCCGTCTATCATAAAATGGGCGTAACGCGCGCAACGTTTGCACTAACGAACACTTA
>NC_135778.1:16697598-16713791 GCF_028453695.1 Augochlora pura | reverse complement strand
AGCCTCGTAACTCTTTAAGTTGATGTACCTCGAGCGGCAAAGGTACATCGTGGTGGATAAAATACTAGCTACTGGACGAAATGGAATTTGGATTGAAAATGAATTTAACTCTAGGTTAAATATAAAAATGACAAAGTATATTACAAAAAAGAAAGCTGTTACAATTGTAGATGTGTAATCGCGGTACCTAAGTCCCGTGCTCTCGGTTTTGACGCACTGAGAAATGCGGGGGTTCGTACAGTCTGACGGTTTGACAAGAACGATACGTAGTCTATAGCTTGCCGACTTTGGTTGCGTACTGTCCGCTGAGGGATGAAAACGGGGCCCTTTTATACACTGAAATTCGGTGGAAATCTGGGGGTAGGAATGTGTCTACGGTTTTTTGTGAAGTTTTTGATGCGTGGGAAACTACGACGCTCGGCGTCTTCTGTTTATTGGAGACGCGCGGCGCCTTCTGTTTATCTAAAACGCGGCGGATGCGTATAGAGTGGGTATAGATGCGTACTCCCCTAATCTGTAGGGGAGATTAGAATTTTTCTGGAAATGGAATACTTGAAAAATACACGGTACGACCGGGTTGGTACGTAACACTTACCAGGAAAAGTCGCAAGTCTAAGTTACACCACCGTCTGTATACTGTAGTTAGTCGCTGCGCACACAAATATTTCCATGGGTAGCGCGCCGTGCTCAAACTTGCATAGTTTACGTCTGACATTGTGCCCCGTTACGGCAAACAACAATGTTATTTCAAGTGACTGGAATGCGTCATTCCGTATAATCGAGTGCTATTAAATTCTTCAGGCTGTAGCGTGAACGCACGGCACGGCGAACGGATATCCCGAGCCGGCCATTTTGTCCCGACGCGACGGCGTGCGTTGCAGTTCGCTTTATATATTGCGCCGTTGATTAAATATTCCGTCTATCATCGGCCCGTCGAACAGCAGCGCTGATTGAGTGCCATCATATCGGATTGTTCCGCCGTGTTGTTCCAACGGCGCGCCATTTCCACGGGGTTGCGGATCGGGTGTTTGCGTTGGCGCCAAACACACGGGCCATTTGTTCGACCGAGCCGGTCCAGCGCTGCTGCGATTCCATAGAATCTGGTACACTGAAGGAGTCTATCGAGTTTCCTTTCGTGCTTATTACGCGATGGCGGGGCTCGCTCCCCGATAAACTGTTGATCGTTCGCCGATAAACGTCTGCGAAAATTTATATCGTTGCCGTTGCCGTTGCCGTTGCCGTTGCCGAGGCAAACAACGGCTGCGCGGATACACCGGCAAATAATCGCAGTTCGTATTGACACAGCGACAGGTTATCTTGCAATTGTAAATGCGACCCGGCTGAAACGAACTCGGAACGCCGCGTGCCGAATGCTCGCGGCTCGGCACGATAATGTTCACTGGCGTTTTTGTTTGTTGTGCCGCTTCGCTGTTTGGGATTCCGCTAAACAGTCGGCGGGGAATGGAACCTTTAAGGCATAAACACGGCGTTGCCACGTCGTGGAAAATGGAAACATCGTTGGGAAAATAATAGACTGAAATCCGCGTGACAATGTATGACAGCGTGGCATTTCAATATAAACAACTAGACTATAGATTTTATATTCATGGCAAAGTTGAGTAGTCGCTAGTGAAAACAGCAGAAAGTATAAGAAAATTAAATCCTTTGTCTAATGACAACTTTACCTAAAGGAACTTGCGTTAGATAATAAAACAGATTTGAAGCGATAAAACTACGTGAACCCGTTCTCTTTAACTCTCAAATCATTTCACGTGACTTTAACGGTGCGACGTTTAATGGCGCCAAAGGGCGCCGCCGTCTACGCATTTGAATAACACTTTACGACTGGAATCGTTCAAAAGTTGTATGTAGATGCGGGAAAGGTTGTTTACTTCGCGGGCAAAAGTTTGCAGATGCATCAGCGAAACCGCGATACCGAAGATCTATTCGTCTTCGGTGGCCGGACAGGTCGCCGAATAGCGCGAGAAAATGGCGTCTGCTCGCCGGCGAGGAGACACCATTATAAGCGAATCAGCGCCGCCGCGACGTCGATCGCGGAGGACACGCTCGTTCCGTTTTAGCGACACTCGGCGTGGAAGTTTCGAAAATGGAAGGCACTAACGCGAGCCGAAATCCTCGGATGTCCTTCGGCGGTCTGCGAGAAGTTGCGCACGGAGCTCGTTTCCGTAGATCGAACTTTTGTTTAGAGAGAATCTCCCTTTCATGTAAAACCGGTAACAACCCCCCCCCCCCGAATGACGAAACTCCGGCGCACTTTCGACACGACGCCTGGAAACGCTTTAAACAGTCCCAATTGTCGAGTAGTCGAATTAAATTAACAACTACTGGTGGCTGACGTGATCGGCGTGGATCTTCAAAGAGGGAAAGAAGGTGAATGCACGTTAATGCGTCATCTCAAACCCTTGCAGTACTTTAATCTTCGCGGTTACAATGATTAAATAATTTTCGATTGGAATAATTTCTTAGAGGAGAAATAAAATTAATATTTATAGTGTGCTTACAATTACTTCAATGCTTAAATATTATTGGCAAAAAGACGAAATAACATTCATACTTAACAGGTTATTGCTAGAAATCATAATCACGAGAAAGACTCATCAAAGTACGACAAGGGGTTAATATCTCTTCCAATAACGATGTTACAAGAAATATTGTACGTGGAATATGATTGATAGAGGCCTTCATTTTTCTCATATTTATTATAGCTATTTCTTTTCGTAATTTTCGAGGTCATCGACGATAATTTGCATGAAACCGTATACATTCCTTTACGGCGTCGTAGAACAATCGTTTAAATACTTTCAGATATGCTTAACGACCTTTCCTTCGACCGACCTTTCGTATCAAAGTTCACGTTTACAATCAAAGGCAATTTCAAAGCTTCAAAGTTATATTCTTATACCTCTAGCGTAATTCCAAGCGATTATATTAGGTTGGTGCACATCAAATGTCGGATGTTTACGTAAATATATAAAACTGTATATCTTTTTTCAAAAGCTGTTGATTTAATCAAAATTCGTCCCGTTTGCTTTACTACACCTTTTTCAACGAGATTTCAAAAAAAAATGCCTGTCTTAAACAAATTCTGATCTTTAGAATTAATAAACTGTGATATGGAATATTTCAGAGTGTCTTCATTTATATACTATTTAGCCCGTAAAAACTGTCCTAAATGTTTAAAATAGCGAAAGTCGCCTGGCGAAAGATCTATATTTTACTTCATTTAATATCGCAATTGATTTGTACGACGTATGCGTAGTTTTTGTGGGCTAAACAGTATGTAAATGGAGACAGTATGAAAAATTCCATACTACAGTTTATTGACCCGAAAAATCAGAATTTCTTGAGGACAGACATTTATGAATTAAAATCGCGTTGGGAAAAGTGTATTGAAACAAACGGGGCACATTTTGATTAAATCGATAGCTTTTGAAAAAAGATATGCAGTATTATATACTCGCTTAAAAATTCGACATTTCATATGCACCAACCTAATAATACTATAATAACATACGGAATTTTATGGCCCGAATTCGTTTCGTGCGCAACAATTGGACGTCCCATCTCTCGTGTAAGGGTCCGTCATGCGAGATTTCCAAGGATGTTCATTCAAGAGATTCCTGAGGCCCTCGTCCCTTTATCCAAAGATCTGTGCCCGGTTTATCCTGAAATATTCCCGGCTTTCCGGTTCGCGGTTTGCTTGTTGCGCGTGTTTCACGGGACAGCGGGCCAGAGGGAAACCCCCATTTCTGTGGCTCGTATTCCGCAATATTTTGTTCCGCGTGCCGGACGTCCTTTCGTGAAACGTCAGGTGGCTCGTTGCCGCGTCACTTCGATCGCCTAAAAAAAAATATTAACGCGGCAGATGGACCGTAAAAAACGCCACCCCCGATCATGTGACCCGGATCGGCGAACAATAGGCCGAAGATTGACAATTTTTTATCAATTGCAATTTTTGACCAGTTGACAATTTTTGACCAAAATACAGAACTTTGTTAAATTATTCTAGAACTTAGTAATTTAAGGTCGCTGATCATGAATTTGAGGAATTGAAATTCAAAATGGCGGCTTCGATGAACGATACAAAGGTTATTTATCCTAACACCGATTAGTTAGGCATTTACACTGAATCTGATAAAAATGCATCGAATAAAAGTCAACCCCTTGCATTACGACTTCTTTAACGCTGCGTTGATTAACACTTATTTGTCTTTAGTATTTTCCTTACTAAGACCACATAATTTTTATTTCTTGTATTGTCTTTGCTTACTTCTGTTTCTAAACTTTGATAACAGAAATATAAAAGAATTAATTTAGAGATAAAAAAAAATAAAAGAATTCAATATGATTTCGATTTAGAAGAAATGAATCGTATTCATATTTAGCTATCTTTATCACGAGTCTGACACGTTGTTGTAGTCATTAAAGATTGGCTTGACATGAACGAAGTGCGATCATCAAAGTGCGTGAACAGAATAAAAAGAACGAACAAGCAAACAAATATGCCTAGTAAATAAAGCGCGGCATCGAAAGAACTACATAAACAAATACGCAGGAAAACCGTGTAGAAACCGACACAGTGAAACGCCGCGTCGGTTAGTATCCCGGTGTTAAGCATAAGCCGCCGTTGGAACAGGTCGTTTCGGGAGAGAGGAAGTCGTTTCATGGGGGAGGGCGGTGGTTTCGGGGTGGATCCGGGCGGCGCGCCGCGGCGTTCCTTTTCCTCTTGCCGTTTTAATGACAGCGTCGGAAGCGGCGCGACCCGCGCGAGACGACGCCTCTCGGGGGAAAGTTTCCGGCCGACTTCGTGCCGTCCGCGACCGCGTTCGCGGAAACTTGAAAAACTCCGGAGGTTCTCTCGGGCGGTGAAACGAGAGCCGATCGATGTTCGACGCCCGGTCCTTTTGTTCTGCGAGGACTTTACCGTGCTGGGAAACTCGTTAAAACTCGTCCGCGTAACGGCGAAACGTACGCAAGGGTATATAAACGTTCGCGCGGCCGCCAGTTCGTCGATAAATATGGCTGCGACCGGATAAATATTCATAAATATCCGTAAATCCGCGGGCACCGTGCACCGTGCACGCGGCGACTATTTTTATCGATTTCGTAAAACGGCGTCCGCGCGCGAGAAGCTCGCCTGCGTGTTCTGTCACGGCGGAAAAAGAGCTGGGCGAATGATTCTTCCTATTTATGATCGCCGCCGGTGCGTCGTAAATGCTGCCGTTTTATGGCCGTTGTTGTTGCGTTGTTACGCCGCGCGCAAAGTTGATAATGAATAGAACGATATTCGCGCAAAACTTTCCCGCGCCGGACAGCGGCGGCGGCGACGGCGGATGAACAGGCTTATCCGCGTTCCGGAGATCCTTTTCGAATGCAAGTGGAACGGGGATTCGAAGATTCGAGTCGTTTGGCGGTGACCCAGATTCTTTCGCGAATTTGACGATGCTGCAATTTCGACGACGGATCTTAACAAGATGCTGAATAATTCGTACGGCAACGAGAACCGGGGTAACGATGGCGCGGCATCCTCGCTGGAAACTTAGCGTCGTTCTTTCCGCGGGAATGCGACGCTTTAAAATTCAAACGCGCCGTCGCACGGTGGTTCTACTTGCAGAATTTACTGACGAGTTGTTATAACTTTTAAAACATTTGTGACATTGTAATGACATTTTTACTGAAAATAATTACTTAATAGTGATCTATAGCTGTTGATGATTAATTGATTCTTGCATTTGTTGAATGATAAATTACAATAAATATTCGTTGCTGTTTTCGGTTTAGAATAAATTGTTTAAAGCATATTTTATGGCACAGCGAAGGGAGAGTATGCACTTGAGCGACGCGTGACACGGTCGTCTTTAAATAATTATAACTTCGAAATCGGTTATTATAGGGACACGATTTTTTCATGGTTATTTAAAGCAAGCTGTATAGAAAATATTCTTTTTTATTAGAGCACGTAGACTGTTGCAGATTAAAAGTTATTCTCTGTCAGATTTAGTGAAATTTTTACATTTTTCAGGTATCTAGCAATGTTACCTTTTTTTGTATATTATTCTTAGTAACGACTAAGAAGATGTATGATCTCTTGTTAGGAAGACATTGTCTTTATAATGTAAAAAAATAGTGAAAATATGAAACATAATGAGTAAGACACTTCGAAAAAGATGAGTAGTTCCGTCAAGAGAAATATTCTACTCTCGAAATGCTTAAATTTATAATATTTATAGTAACTAAGATATTTATTCACTTTCATTAATTTCCTCATTTCTGAGGTCCATAAACCTTGACATTGAATATTAAATATTAAATATTGGACACTAAATATTCAACATTGAATATTAAATATTGAACACTAAATATTCAACATTGAATATTAAATATTGAACACTAAATATTCAACATTGAATATTAAATATTAAATATTGAATATTGACAACATCCCGCCATTACTAAAAATCTAGTAAACATTCGCTGAAACGTCAATGCCTAAACTTCCTTTACATGAAGTTTAAAAGAGACTTCAATGATTCAGAATATTTCCACAGCGGTAGAATAAACAGCGTAGAAAATTTCACCGTCGTACTAAATTGTCGTGCTTATTGTTCGCATTGCAGGAGACTTGTTCGTGGTGGTGTTCAGCCTGGACTGCCGGGAGTCCTTCGAAGAGGCCATCAGGCTGCGTGAATCGATCCTGGAGTCTAAAGTGAGCGCGACCCAGAGCGCCACGAAGAGCCGCAGCAAGAGTCACTTCAATCTGAAGGTTCCCATGGTCATCGTCGGGAACAAGTGCGACAAGGACGTGAGGTACGACGAGCCATTTTCTTGCCTCCGCGCGCGCCAACTATAATTAGAATACCAATTGCCTGTTCGCCCGTTAAATATTCATACGCCTAATGAAGAGACGCGCGTGACGCCGCGGAATCGTCGAAAACGTAATTTACAATTCACCCGGTTAATCGTTTCACGGTACTCGCGGTTCGAACGCGCTTTTGTGCGTTTCACCGAGGGGGTTCCCATTTCTACAACGAAATAGAGATTTCGATACGGTGCGTAATTCTCGTTTCAGAGGTGACGGTAATAATTAATGTTCTCCGGAAGGCCGACACGGTCGCCCGGTGAAACGCGAGATTCTAGATAAAAATTGCCGCGCGCTTCTGCCGATTGCAGCGCGCGCCGAGTTAACAGCGGAGAAAACCCTCTTTTCGAGGAGGCGAATCTAGTTAAACGTCAGTTCCGTTCTGTCCGAGAAAATTCTCGACGTTCCACGGTCAAAAGATTCGCGTAACTAACGTTCATTTTCCTGTTCAACGATCCGGGGCCCGGGGTACTCCCACATTCATAATGAGTCAAAGCGATGTTTCGCGCGTTAATAACAGCGAAAATGTCCGGCCGACGTTTCGCAAATTGACAAAGGGAGCAGTGGAGTTACGGAGGGGCGCCGTCGCTCGTGTTTCCGCAGAACGGTGACCGTCGAGGAAGCCGAGGAGTACTGCAACAGCCAGGACGACTGTTGCATCTTCGTCGAGGTATCCGCCAAGAGGAACTTCCACGTCGAGGAGCTGTTTTACCAGCTGTTCGTGGTTGCCGGTTTGCCCCTGGAAATGGCGCCCAATCATCACAGAAAGGTCCCGCTCACCTTCGGTTCACCTACGATGCTGCCGCCGTCGCAGGTGCGTTGCTTCTTCGCTCTCTTACGACCGGTGATCACTTTATTTAACGAGTCAACGAGATGGAACAGCCGCTCCGTTTTTGCCCCGTAAATTCACGAACGCTCGCTCGTTGTTCAACTACCGAGTTTACTTAAATTGAGTGCCGCCATTACAGGTTCGGGTGAGAGCAGAAATTATTTGGGACCGGGTCCCCTGCTTTGCGAACGTAAATAATTTTATGCGGTTGGTTATGCAACGGAATGGCGTAGAAGGTTTCATTTAGAAGGTTACGTTATATATTTGCGTAACTGCGACTCAATTTCTTGAATAATCGCTGGAAAATTTTTAGGAAACCCTTTTGGTTTTAATAATCTTGAACATTATTATCAACGACTGCTTATAACTTCGCGAAAAATCGTCGTAGACTGATAATCTTTTTTTTTTTTAATTATAACTTAAAGTTTCTAGTTTATCACAAAATTAATCGATTTTAAGTTTAACTTATCTTCGTCAAAGCAGCAATTTAAATGCGAGGCTGTCATATGGATAACTGCCGTCATTTGTCACGTTGAAAATTGCCAAGTTTGATAAAATGCACAGACTCTGTAAAATTTTTTTCAGAAATGCCGTTTGCAGCTGAACGAAGTTTGATCCTTCGCCTTTAATTTGACGAAAGAGAATCATGACTGTGATTTTTTTGTCACAAGGTTAAAGCACTTTAAAGTGACCCTTATCGATCAGATATGTCAGCCCCTCGGAAATGGGTGGAAAAAGAAAAATTCGAAGGAACTGAACGGATACTTTCAACAAATATTTTCGCTCCAACATTTTCAAGAAACTTATTACACTTTACACTGGCGAGAATTAGTAAACACTGTTTTTTAACATTTTATTAATTATTTACAATATTTAGAAGTGCCAATACGGGATGAGAAAAATGCGAGATTTAAAATACTGTAACTTTGAGAGAAAAAATCGCAACCAAGTTTCGTTTCCTTTAAATTAAAGAGGAAGGATTAAGCTTAATTCTGTTATAAGCGGAATCTCTGAGAAAAATTTTACAAGGTTCATGTGTTACATGGTAACTTGGTCACTTGGTAACTTTCAATATGGAAAACATTGCCTCGTATTTAAATTGTTGCATTTGCGAGGCTAAGTCAAATTTAAAATCAAGAAATCTTACCTTAAAATAGAAGCTTTAAGCTTTAATTTAAAGAAAATATTATTCTTCTACGACAATTTTTCGCGGAGTTATAATCAATCAAAAGTTGACAAATTTCGCCTACAACCCTCCGAAGCTACAATTACATTAAACGATGCAATACACCCTCGGTCATATAACGGTTCCTTAACATATGAAATGATTAAGCTTTCGAGCCGTCTTGTTAGAAAGTGTACGAGCAATTGTCGCAGAGGAGGGCGGTAATGAGCAGAAAGAAAGCGACGCGCAGCGTTCCACGGCTAATTCCGCGCTCTTCCCGGTCGTGTATTCTCGGGCATAGCGCTTCGGGTTCGCCAGGGGTCTGAAAGTGGGACGTTTTGTTTTGCAGCCGCGCCACAAAGCCACCCTGAGCATAAAGCGTCGGCTGAGCGACGCCTGCGGCGTCGTGGCGCCGAACGTACGCCGGCCCAGCATCAGAACGGACCTGATGATCATGAGGACGAAAACGTGTTCGCTCGCGGCCGGCCACGAGAACAACGCGCCCGGCTCGAGGATAACGCTCCGGACATCGGACACCAGGAAGACGTGCTCCATTCAGTGATACATCCCCGACTGCTTCGCGCGTCACGAAACGAAACGACGGGCCCGGGCCCGCGGACGATCTTCGCGAGCGACACAGCACTAATTACTCTAACGCACAAGAATTGTTGACACTTACGTGAAGAGGGGAACTTGCGGCGACGTTCGCGCCGCTCGCGAAACTCGCCAACCCGATCTGCGATCGCGGAAAAATCTGCATTTGAAAGAGCGACGTCCTGCGTTGACGTAGATCGATGACTATGGATCGTCGATCAAATTTTTGAGCTCTCAGAAACCGCGATGGACGCCATACCGGAGGTGCAAAATGCCGGAAGGGGTGGGTCAAATTGCACGTGTTCTGTTAGCTTGGCAGATTTTTCTTGCGAGTTCGATTCTCTCTCTCTCTCTCCTCTCTCTTTCAGGTGTATCTTGATTTTTCGTCGCGGTTCAAAGTTTCTTTCGCTACAGTTATGCTATATCGTAGTGGCGGATATAGTAGATATCGTAGACTGCTATTATAAGATGAGTTAGAATTCAGGCGGATGGTTACTTGATGCATTTATGGGAATCTGACTCAGTCAAAGATTTAATTATAATTGAGATATAAGGGAATATAGGGCATTGATTATTGAAAATATGATTATTTACGGAGGAGACGTTGTCATTTCATTTGTATATCTTAGGATTAACTTGAACGATTTTTATTTTACATCAAGATTCTTCTGGTTTTAATTATTTATTGATTAAATTTCACTAATTAGATTGCTGATTTATGAAGTGAGAGTCCTCGATCTCCAACGATTCTTACGATAAGTTGCTTTCGCACATCGGCAATCTTCAATAATTTAACTGTCCTTAAATATATCGTGTGATAGCAAAATTTATTTATCTCGTCACTATTTTAATTAACTATTTTAAGGTGTCCTGTAAAAAGTGTCATCCGCGCTAAATCTCAATATGTAGAATAAGATGTTAAAATAGCAATTCACTATCCTATCGCGAAATCTAGCCGTTCAATTTTCATGAAACTTTTTTCTAAATTTCTTCGGCTCTGTCTGACTTTTGCAGTCGCTAATTCAATGCTTTATAATTTCTTCCTGAGAATAAAACAAGCTGTTAGCCGATCCAGAAAATTCTCGATACACTTCGAAGAGAAGAAAGCTATGTTAAAGCATAAGCGACGGTTTAATCTCACCAACCGGACAAGGAACGGCAAATCGGGATTGGTGACGTTGAAATCGCGTGAACGGGAAATTTTGTAACGGTGAACTTGACACGAGGAGACCTCAGAAACGATAACTAATTTGTTATCCGAACTAGGGAAAAGGTATTTCCCTGTTGCTCGCGTGTCGTCGCGAGCGAAGATCGTCGCAAGACAAGGAAACGTTCCAACCGACCACGCTGCTCGCCTTAATTAATTAAAAAAAAAAAAGGAATAGCTCTAGCCAATAGCGTTCTAGAGGTAACGTGTACTATTTGAAAAAAAAAAAAAAACTAAGATGTAACCGAGGACCGGGTTGAATTGAATTGATCTCGGCGACGATCCGGTCGGTAAACGCGACCGGTTTCCGGCGCTGCCGCGCGTGAGCCGTCAGAACTTTCGGCCATTTGTAATCGCGGACGTTGCTGCTTTTCGCACAGTTTTTCATCGGAGGCGGGCCAGGAGCCTCGGGGAAACGGATTAATGGCCGGGCAACGGCGAGAAACACCGCCGTCGACGGAGATGTCCGATTTTTCCTGGCCGGGAAGCAAACTCTCCGGCAGTTTAATTGCTTTCGCGAAGGCGTCCGATAAGTTCGTTCCGCAACGTCGTATTGTAGTCGAGTGGATTAGCGCCAAACCTAGCAGTCGGTAATTTTTGTTATTATAAAGGTAATTTATTCAAGTATTATTCAAGACTCATGACAGAGTCTTCAAAACTAGCAGAATTATGAAACAAGAATACGGTCGTTTCGACCGCGGTAGGTTTGGCGTTAATTTAAAACTGAAGGAAAAATAACGAACATATTGACGGTGGACTTTGTTCATTTGGCGTTAATCTTATCGAACAGTAAAATTGCTCGACGCGCATCACCTGGCAACAGTGAAAATACAATTAATTTAGATCGCGTACAGTTTTCGTTAAAGTCGTTCGAATAATGTGATGTATGCAATTTTCCACGAGAAATTTCTCAATTGTTCTAATAATTTCAAAATAAGGATCCTGTGCGTGTTTCCTGCGTTCCCAAAGAGATTGTTGCCTGGAGCCATCCGTCATAAAATAATTTACTCTAGAACAACCCCGTGGGGTTTGCCGGCGCCTCCGCAACATTTTTAAATTGCTGCAACCGTGTAAATAAATATTAAAACATTGTAGTTTTCCTTGTCCTCCCATCTCATGCCGTACTACATATTTTATATTTCGAAAATAATAAATAATATTTTAATTACTAAGATTCTATTTTAAGTTAACCGCAACTCCGCGACACTATCAGTGCCGAAAAATAGAAGAGGGTCGTTCTAGAGTTAATAAATTATATTGAATTAATAAAAAACTGGAATAACTTAATTAAATTCCGAAAAATAGAATAATTTACAGGAAATGTACGTCTGCGTTCGACTAAAGCAACGTGTGATCATTTCGAATGATGCGACCGTTACATTGTAACAAATCACGGCGGTTTCTTTCGTGCTGGAAAATAAATGTTCTCCATGAAACCGCAGGAATAAGAGAGAAAAGAGAGAGAGAGAGAGAGATAAAGCTGTAAAACATTGTACTATTCTTGCTGTGGCTTCGTGAATAAATTTGTATCGAGGAGAAACGTGTGGCGACCTCGGGAAGACAGGAAAACATCGATCGGCGAACAGAATGCTGTTCACCGTTGGAAAACGTCGCGTCCGCCGTTCGTCGGTAGAATATTTTGTTAGCTAAATTCCTCATCGATTCCCAAAGGCGACCGTAACGAATGGCCGTCGCGATTGCGAGAGATCAACGTGTCCGGCAGAGGCGGTCCGCGCGAGGCATATGGCCGACCCCACCGTTCGCGACCGTCGGATCTCCGTTCAAGCTTTGTTTCCGAAGCCGATGCAAAACCGAACACCGTATACGTGTATATGTATATAGTTAATTGATTCATATTGCGCCGACCGTGCCGTCGCGGCGACCGATACCACTCGATCGACGCGCTCGATCGATCGATCGATCGATCGGTCGGTAAGCTTTCAGCCCTCTCTCAACCCCCGCGCGCGCGCGCGCGCGCGAACATCGTTGGAACTTGGAAGCCGGCGGAAAGCCGGAATCTTCCGGGCGCATCGATTCTAATTAATTTCGGATGGCCCCGAATTCCCCGCTCGACGGTTCCCGCCGAATTTCGCGGAAAGTTTCCCCCGACGCATCACGGCCAAATATCCATGAAATCGTGCCCGAGCTTTCTCGAGCTTCCAACTGTTCAACCGTGTTCGATCGAGAGGTCTCCCGGGTAACCGGGGAGGGCCTGCCTCTTCTCGAGTCGTCCCGTCGCGTTCGTTGCTGATCGATAACGAAAAACGACCGGTGGTACACCGCGATCATTGTAAACGAAACGCGCGCGCGCGCGCGCGCTGAAGAACAGGAAACAACACGCGCGGAAGAAGCGGCTTTCCGTGCGCGCCGCCCCCGCCCCCTAATTTTTCGGACCAATGACGTTCCGTTTTCTTGTAATAAATGCGTAAACGAGGCCCGTGGTGTTTTCTTTCCTGACTTTGTCGAGCTAGTATCGAGACGCCGCCGAATGGCGAAAGCTTTTTCTAGCTGTTCGAGCATCGAGAGGTGCTTTGGAGAAGCCGATTCCTTCTTTCTTCTGGATGGGATCCACTTGTTGGTTCAGCAAAGTGTTAGGCAACTCTTGATGCACTTGTTCGGTTCCAGGACGACGGTAATGCTACAGGAATGCGAACACGTAATCGCCAGACTGCGGATTTTCGTGCAGAATAGATACGATTTATATTAATTATAATAATCATGAGTTAAATAGAAAAGGCCGAGACGATTAATATGGTCGAAACTGTGCTTAGGGTGTTTTTAGTGACTCTTGTACTGATTTATAATTGATAGCCAAGAAAAATTCATCTGTGAAAAATTTTAATCCTATAACTTGTCCGAGGGGTAGTTACAGGGTTAATTAAATCGCGCGCTTTTCAGCCGGTTTTCTTTCCTCGGTGGTTTCCTAAAATTATGTGGACATCTTTAGCTTATTTTGGGCGTGAAACTGCATGCTATAGAATTTTTTCAGATTTTTCAGTCGCAAGCTATAGTTATCAAAAATGGAAAACTAAGAAAGAATCGGAAAATTAAAGATTTCTCGGAAACTGAAGTGTGGAATATTTTTAAATTAATTTTCTGATGTGGTACTATCACTAGCAGTGAGCTCAATTTTTTTCAGAATTTTCTGGCAAATTTGCCATTATTAAAAAAAAAAATGAAAAATGAATTTAGCAACGTTTTTACTATGAGAAATAGAATTACTACTTATTGGGTTTACCACAGGCGTAAATTAAGTATCTTTATTGCATTGAAATAAGCAATCTTTAGCCTAGAAAATTCAAGCGTTTTATTATCGAGTGTTTTACTTAACATTTTATCGATCGGTCGTAAAAATTTAACTGAATGTTGAATTTTCGTTTCTATTTTGACTTTATTTTATTATTAATCGCGAGAGATATTTAATATTTAGGAAATTATACAGTAATAGCGAAGCTTACAGTAACACAATCTAACACGTTTATTTTAATAGTTGATATTAAATTATTGGTTATCATGACAACCGATTTATAGGTTACCAATCAGGAGAAATAGCCAATTTATAGGTTACCGGCCGTTAAACTGTTAAGAGACAAGGTTAATGTATACCAGAATCGAACAATCAACAAGTCGTTTTCGAGTGTTTACTAAAAAATTTCCTCCAGTATCTAACAAACAATGCATTTATCAAACGGCAAATGTTCGCGGAAAGATGGTGAAATGAAATTAGCGGGACCGCCGTTCTCAACGGAGTTCGTTCACGACGAAGGATAAGGTACGTAGGTCGGAAATTCGTTTGTAAGAAGGTTCAAAGGGTCAACGAAAGCTGATTTAATCGTCGTGTTTTATTTATCGCGACGCTGCGGTTCCGAGGTGAACTTTAACCCCGGGCCACCGTTGTCAACTTCCGGAAAAGACAACTCCTACTCCGGCGGTATTAAGACGTCTGCGAAATTCATTAAGGGGCCACGCGCGCTAATTGACCTTTCCCGCTGTTACGGATTCATCGGTGCTTGTTAACTGTCCAAACGAACTGCCGCCGCGTACTTTTTAACGATCTCGTTGAAATATTGATAAGGAGCCGCATACGCATCGGCTCGAGTGGAATGCAAACCTTCGGAACCGCATCGATTTCCTCGCAAAAAAAAACGCTCAATTACTTCGTCGTCTGGATCGCAGGTAGGATTTCTGTATCAGTGTACCACTACCCCCGAAATGCAGGATCCGTCGTGACCCGGTTGCAGAAATTGCCCGCGATTTTTCACGATATTCTCCATTACGATTCTCTTTACCGCGTAGTCGCCATTTTAAACAACGCTTACAGATACTTTAAAATTATACATAATTAAACATTTATAGCTACATATTATAATTAAATAATAGATATACGTACAGAGTAAAACCTGACAGATTTTTCTGAATTAATTTTTGCAATAAATCTGTATGATATAAAGTTATGTGACTTTTAGAATTTTTTGAAGAAACACCTCAGGTATACGTATAACCGTATTTAGAATAGCATAATTGTTTATGCATTTATGACAATATTGAAATGTATAAGAAGCAAAGTTATCGCGTTAACAGATAGCATCACCTTTTTCGCACATGTCTTGTGATTGGCAGAAGAAGTTTTGTTAATTAGTTACACAATCACCTATAAATATGTTAATCTATCTTCTGACGGCTATTAAAAGCTGATGTGCTAAATGTTAAAGGATTGCTTCAACTGAAATGATACGAATCGGATAAACGTATTAAGGATTGCTTATATTTATATAATAAAATTATATTATATAAATAATAGAATAATAGAACATAATAAAATTATATTATATAAATAATAGAATAATAGAATATAATAGAATTATATTATATAAATATACATTATAGAATTTATAAAGATTGCTTAAATTAAAACATTAGAGATCCTAAAAATACTCCCAAAAATTACTTAATCTAGAGTCATAAAAATCCAAAAGTTATAAACAAATAAATATGGAAACAAACTCCGCATACCATGGCTTTCACAGTTAAATTTTAGCACCCTCGACATCGCCTAATCAATGAAAGACAATTGACACGATTGCCTTTGCTTATAGCAGAAGTTTATTAGCTCGTTCCGTGGAGCAGGCTCTCGGAGACTCATGGAATAACAATTGCAGAGGCTCGGATAGTTACCCCGTGAATGTTTGGCCGAATGGTTTACCCGATGGTTGGTCCACACCGTCGCAAACATGGCGACGCAGAGCTCGCATTCGGGGAGCGAAGAGGACTGCGGACAGTTTACGGTGGATGCAGCCGGCGACGCTGAAATAAGCGAGCGTGACGCGGCAAAAGTAAACGGTGAGCAAGTAAAAACGTAATTGTTGCAGCTTTTTACGTTCTCCGGTGACAACGGCCCACAGCCCGGCGGGTAATTGCAATTCGTCCGAGCTGTCCTATTACCGAAAGGCGGTCTCGGTCTCTGGCGGCCGCGCGTTTAAACAACGGTGTCTTTATTTCCCAGCTCGCGATGCCACGG
>NC_135778.1:16517169-16697498 GCF_028453695.1 Augochlora pura | reverse complement strand
GCAAAGGGTTAATAGTATCTAACGTCCGAGAGGTAGTGGGGAAGTTACGAAAATGCGGTAAAATGCAAGTGCGTGATTATGGTTGTGACTAGTCTCAATTTGGAATCATAGAATTCAGAGCTGTCCAACATGCTTCGCGCGGTGGGTAATGGAACAGGTTATGACAGGTCACTGTCACTTTCTTCAACCGAACAACGTATAATGGCAACAGTGTCCTAAAACTGCTCAAAATCTGCCCGAGCTTTTACTAGTTAAATAGTATATAAATGAAGACACTTTGAAATATTCCATATCAGAGTTTATTAATTCTAAAGATCAGAATTTGTTTAAGACAGGCATTTCTGTATTGATATCTTGTTGAAAAGGGTGTAGTAAAGCAAAGGGGGCATATTTTGATTAAATCGACAGCCTTTGAGAAAAGATATACAGTTTTATATATTTACGTAAACATCCGACATTTCATATGCACCAACCTAATACTTTAACCAGTTGATGGAATAAAAATCTAGGAAATTTTTGTAAATGTAAGATAATTATTATAAAATTTATATTAATAGCATATTAAACGACCACCGTTTTCTATAAATATTCTAATACCTCGAAAAGCGCGCTTTTGTTCGCAGAACGGCGTAAACAAGCTTCGTTGCGAACTAACGCACCCGTTTCGATTGTCCTAACATTTGCTCGGAGAACTCGCTTGAAATTAACCCTTTGCACTCGAAGCCATTTTAAGCTTAGATCCAAAATTGCTATTTTGACTAGCTGTACTATAGTACTTAGTATAATTTGCTATATGAGATTGAGTCTTGTGACTCATAAAACTGTAATGCTTTTAACAGAAGGGTATTTAATACTATCAACATTATTTTGTTAATTATGTAATAATTTTCATCACGTCGTATAGTTACGAAACATTTTCTCACATTGTCCATTATCGGCCGCGCAGTGTCATGGGGGGGGGGGGGCGTCGGATCCAGGGCCAGAAGGGGGTCAACGGGGTTTCTTCGGACGATGGGAAATTCGAGGGCGGATCTAACGAAGCAACGTCACGCGGATTCCCGCCGGGGACATAGATAGGGAGATACCTTGGTGCCGCGCGGCAACGATAACCGCGAACGAGCTGCGAAATTTCGCAGTGGGATGGCGAAGCGCCGTAGGAAATTCCCAGCCTCGCGGCGCGGGGATAATGCGCCTGGGAATTGGCTGAATTATCCCCGGCCGACCGCGCCGCGGTTATGGAAGAAGCTGCGGATTTCACGGTGGCCCACCTTCGGGACTGTACATTCGTAATAACCGGATTTTATTTACGAGCGGGATTGTCCGGCCTCGACCCTTCCACTTATCTTCCACCCAGCTGCCTCTCTCGACTGCCAAGATTTCCCTATTCCCGGTGCCATTGTCCCTGTTCGTGCCACGTTCAAGGATCGCGTCGATCGGGACAATAAACTCTGGATCTTCGTGCGAAGTGTCGCATTTGTTATACTCAATTAAAACCAATGTCTACCAGAGCTTCTATCTCTGCTATTTATTTTTCTTAACACTTTATCGACCGGTGGCCTATAAATCGACTTTTTCTCCCGATCGATAGCCTGTTGGTCGGTTGTCATAGTAACCATTAATTTTTTATCTATTATTGAGATAAATGTTTTATACTGTACAACCGTAAGCTTCAATATTATTATATAACTTTTTTAAATATTAAATATCTTTCCAGGTTAATCAAATAAATTAAATCAAAGTAGAAACGAAAATTTAACGTTGAACTAAACTTTTATGACCGAATAACCGGTCGGTAAAGTGTTAAGAGTACAGTAAAATACGGTAGAGTGTAATACAATCGATTAAACGAATTGGATTTTGCTTAGTTTTCATTATATGGATTTTTTATTGTTCTAAGTAATAATAATGAAAGCATAGAAACAGCTGGATTAATGCCTCGACCTGTAATCTTATCCTATTAAATAAATCATTTTAAGTTCAAGATATTTTAGAAAATTAATATTAGAACTAGGATAAATTATTATTAATAACTTCGGACACAATTAAGTAGAATGTATAGTTCTCATCTACTTACTACGAATCACCGCGACGGAATACTTTTCGTTTTAATTAAATACACAAAGCTTCGAAATAAATAAAATAAAAAGGAATTAAAATAGCATATAAAACAGAAGAAATGTCTGATATAAAAAGTTATTTACTACTTACTCTATTAATAAGAATTTAGCAATTGCTTTTGTATTCGGATAATCGAGGACCCACGGTAGCCGGATTCTAGTAATAAGGAGACAGGTGCACTCGACGGTGATATTTCGATGCACGAGCGACACAACCGCGGTTTCACAATTCGCTGTACATTTGAATGTATAATGTTAATTACGGGGCCAAGTGGAAGGATATTAGTGGTTAATAAAAGTGGGTCGCAGTGCCGGGTCCTCGGACGGCATTGTAAGGTATAATGAGGAAAGGTATCGACACAGTCGAATCGACTATTCAACGAGTTTCGCAGACGTAATAATCGGTACCGTGTTGCATACATAATCGAACGATTTAGATAGGTTTATTTTCTTGCACCGAGGGAAGTACGTTTTTTTATCTGGAGACGCTAATTATTCGACGATAACGCGAACGGCCTTCCGAAACAGAGTTATTTCTGTACGAATCTTCCTTATATGTGTACAGTCGCTGGCTCTCGCGTCAACTGATAAAAAAGTATATAATTAAATTCAGCGCATCGTATGACAACATTGATCGTCACGATCTCAACTCCTTGCACTATGATTCTTTTCATACTGTGTTAATTAGCGTTTATTCATTTTTAATACTTTCTTTAATAGGACTAGATAATTCCTATTTCTTCTATTGCCTTTATTTACTTTCGTTTCGGTATTTTGTTAACAGAAGAATTAAATTTGGCTCCGATTTGAAATAAATTAGTAATATTTATATTTAACAGATCATGTATGAAATCTTTATCATGAGTCTGACTCGTTATTATAGTGCAAGGGGTTAATCCATCGTGCCGGGAAAAATGACCGATTCAACGTTTTGTCTTTTTTTAAATTGTTTAAAATTGTGAAGATTTCTCTGCAGGAAATTATTGAATGGATATCTTAATTAACGCGTAAATTATAATATTCGGCCGTGTGGAAATTGATTTCGTTCTTTTGCGTTGAAAGATGATTTTTCAATGTTTCCAGGAATGAGAAGGAGTATTTAATAAGTATATTTAACATATATATTGGAATATATTTAATAAATATATCTAATAATTATAATTAACTAAAATCTACCTAATAAATATATCTAATATATATGTATATTAGAATATATTTAATCTTTCCAATAAATATTTAATAAATATATGTAATATATACATATATATGTATATATATGTATATATATATTACACTACATTTATTAAAATTGTATGTAATTATATTAAATTACCTCTATCACAATTAAATTAAATTGCAATTTCGTCGAGAACCGAAGCTGCTTTCCCAACGCTCCAATAAAAATATCAGAAGGTCTAGATAAACCCAGTCTTATCATTCTTGCGAAGTGAAACACGTTGGCCACCGTTAGATTAGTTCCCGACGTGCGTTAACAACGCGCTGGTTTCCACGTTTCCACGTTTCCAACGTTTGCGACTGTGCGAGCGACGACGGTGCTACAACGAACCTTCGCGCGTTTATGGCATACGCAAAGAGCGGCAACGTGTGCACACGCACGGAAGCCAATCTGTATTTATTGTTACCGCGAAGAGGACACTTTTAGCCGAGCGAAACTAATGGTTCCATTACTTCGGTTCTCGCGCGGCTAAGTACGGAAATGTAAATACATATATGTAGAGCAGTTCGGTTATGCATATCACGATTCTTATTATCCGCGCTTGCCGCGAGCCTCGCAAATTTTATTTGATTTCATTAGCATTTTAGTAAAAATGAAATATTAATCTATTCGAGTCTGCTAAAGTATACCGTTCTTTACAGTTAAAGAAATAATAATTGGGGGAGTAATAAATAAGTAAATAAATAGGAAGAGAGAAGAGGAAGAAGGAAGAAAAGTGTTATCTTAATAAGGTAAATATGGCGTCCCCTTTTCAATGCGTACCTATGTGTGTGAGAATCAAGCGACGACGAGTATACTAGTCGAACACAGAGAAAGCTTGTAATATATAACAATGAAAGAAACTTATTATTGTGACAATTTTATAATTTTGTAGCGAATTAGATAAACTTCTAAGCGTGTACCATCAGTAGTACACGTGGCATGGAATTGTTATCATTAATTACTCGGAATCAATACCACTTAAAATTGTTCTACGATATTAAATACATATAATAATTAATAATTACACATATTACATCAAGTTTTACGAAAATATTAAAAGGTTTTTACTAAATATTAAAATTGAAAATATTAAGAACTGTGAAGAGTCGAATAAAACAAGCAGGGAACGTGTTAAGACAAGTGCCATTACCTCGACTGACGTCTCTACCATAAATAATAGAGAGTAATAAACAAACAAAAAACAAAGCGAAGAAAAGGTAAAAGAAAGAAAGAAGAATAATTTAAAATAATCTAGCAAAACTTGTAAATTATTGACATTACGTCTATTCAAACAATATCGAACGCAATGACTTGGATTTCCATGTCAACGACTCCTTATCGTCTAAAAAATCTACAACCTATTTAGACAAACTTAAAAGAAATTACATCGCGCGGAAAAGCTATCTGCATACTTGCCGCGGGAAGACGCACGCGTTCCGCTCCGGGCACGCGTTCCGCTCCGGGCACGCGCGAGCCTAGGCCGCATCGACCTCGTCGTGCCGCACAAGCGCATAAGAACGCGCGCAAGCGTGTTGATCCCGTGGTGCGTCATGGCCGAAGTCATTTCATCTGGCACGCCTGGATTACGATGATTCGAGGAGGAGCTGATTTTTCCGCGCGGCGTAGTCCAGCGGTCTAGCCGAGTGGCGGCTTGTGCGCGATAAAAGGAACACGGATCCGCTGTGCGCGGCCCGCGAAGGCCGCTGACGCTCGCCTAATAGTGTTAGGTGACCACTGGGGCACGTGGATTCTAGTGTCTCTCTCTCTCTCTCTCTCTCTCCTTCTGTGTCTCTCTCTCTCTCTCATTCTCTCTCTACCTCGGATCGCTGACGAAATTGCGAAATTTTTCCTCGACAGTGTAAGCGCGCCGCTCGTCGAGTCAGCACGCGATCGCTCGACGAAGCAGCGGACGCTTTTCGCTCGCGATTAGTGTACCTCGCTCTGCTGATCTATCTGTACACGGTTGTCATTAAAGACACTGTTACACTGTGCGCGGAGAACCCGGGATAATCCCAGCGAGCTATCTGATGCGGTGTTCAGTCCACTTAACAGACCAGTGACCAGACTGCGTACGTTCACAGTAGAGTATACCGGCGCGCGGTCTGATTCACCTATAACCGAGTAGAAAAGCACAACTCAGAATTATTTCTTATTAATTTATGTTGTTAAATGACCGTGCGGTGTGTGAGGAAATGCGCGTGTAAAATCAAGTGCTGGAGCTTGGAAGTGAGAAATGTTTTGGGTTTGACAGACCTGTAAAATCAACATCGCAGTCGAAACAGCAACGTCGTCGTATGTTTGCTACGATGATGATTTGCAGTATTTAGGTCAACGTACGGCTTGCACTCTTCCGCCTGTTTACCGGAGAATTGTTAGGGTTTGTGGCTAGGGTTTGTGGCGAGGGTTTGTGGATCGTTCAATGTTGTGTAAATGCTGCAGCTTCAGACGTGGTAGGCGGTGATCGTTTCTTGTGAATCTTCGACGTTATTGGACGACACTGACCGTGAATTTTTTTAGGAATTTATTGTTTTATGAATCAATCCTTTTATGAATTAATTTTTTTATGAAATGATTATTTTATGAATTAGTTCTTTTGTGAATTAATCCTTTTATGAATTAATTATTTTACAAACATATGCGAGTTAATAATAATCGGTAAACAATGCAATACAAATTAATGAGAAATAAATTCGCAACAAATAAAGTGTTCGCACAGCTTCGTGGCTTTAAGCTTATTTCGTGGATTGTAAACAGCGCTCTTCGTTTTTAGTATTTAAACTCATTCTGTATATTCGAAGATTATTCGAGAATGTGCCAAATATAAACAGTATTGCAATGATTTGCATCGTAAGTGCATATAGCGGTGATTAAATTGAAATTTTATCGTCGGTGTTCGGTGAGAGTATATTGAATAGTTTGTTTATTAATAGACGTTTTAAAGACTGCTCTCTGCGTCTAGTAGAAACCTAATAATATCCGTTTAAGTAGCATTCGCAATATGGTGCTTCGCGAATTAAATTAATATCGTTATTGAATAGCTTGACAAAATGAAAGTTTGATTTTTAAAAGGTCAGTCGACCTAATTGTAAATTGGTGAATGTCATCGTTGGGTTAATATTTGCTGTGCGATAATACTGTATTCTTTGTAATCAATATTTGGCTATTTTCAAGAAGAAATTACTAGTATAATAACGATGTGAAACTGGTAAAAATGTCACGAGAAAACAATTTAATTTATTGGTTCAAACATAGTTCATTCGCCGATTATAAATTCATAATTCGAGCTAACAACGATTCAGAAATTGAAACTCAGTACGATTGGTAATTTTTATAATTATCGATCGATTTTCATAAATAGTTCCTTCATGCATGAATAGTGTTATGGCACATAAGATGGTCTCAGATTTTTCATAACAGGTTCGTGGTCGAGCGCCGTTCTTATCGACTACAATAATTCGATTAGACATGAAGTGAACAAGGCGACATTGTTACCATCGTCTAGATAAGATCAAGACGAATTGAAATGAATTGGTTGACACGTGACACTTTCCACGAAAAGCAACTCTGAATTTTCTATAAACTTTCGTAATCTACCGTCGATTAAGTTAGATAAAAATCAGTAAATCAGTATATATTAGTAATTATATAGGATTGTAAACTTTATACTAGTATATATTTAAATATACTTATATATATATACATATATTTTTTTTTAAAGCACATTTCATTATTTTTGAATCAATTATTTCAATTTTAATTTCGAAATAGTATATAATTGCGACCATATCATTGGATTTTACGCGAACATAAATATATATTTCTAATATAAATATAAATATAAATTTCGTACACCAAAAGATTCGACTTCTTTTCTTAACATTATAATTGTAAATTAAACAAGTCTTTGACTGAATCAGATAATCGAATAGCGGAAACGCGAGCCACAAAATCAACCGCAGCTCGACGGCGATAATTATTCTGCACGAGACTCGAAATATCCTCCGAGCTAATGAATTTCTGTCAATAGAAACCGGTCGGGACCTTGATCGGGTCCAAGGTTTAATTGGCAAAAATGATATTATACCGTGTCGCGACGATAATCATTTAAACCGTGGCATTTCCAGATAACAACACGGTGGACATTTATCGATATCTGCGCGACATGATCGCCCAGTGATAGTTCGATCGAGCCAGCATTCCGCGTTTCCGGTTCACACGGTTCAGATCAAAATGGGAGGCGGAGGTCGCGATGGCGGTCTGTTCACCTACGAGACCCTGGTGCACGCTATTTCCGGCGCAGCCGTAAGTATGATGAAAATTAGTTAACCCTCGAATAACAGGCGCCGGGTCCGTTTGGACCCAGAGCAAGAAACAGTCTGTTTAAATTCTAATTTTCTAACAGTCGTACAAAATTAGTAACCATTAATATTGTTGCGGACTTCGGGAACCTCGTCCGGTTCCCCTCGCCCCGTTTCACGAGTTCGCGGCATGATTAACAATTTATTTTCACTTTCGTTTATACAATACAATATATCGGATTATTAAATTCAATATCAAGTTCGCTGCTGGTTCGCTGTCAAATCGCAACTGCCAAAGTTCAGCTCGCTCGGAAGACCCTGAACCATGTTGCCGTCTTTTATTTCAAGGGAATTCCAAGGCGGCACCGGTCATCCATCTGGTGCTCGTAACAATATTAAAGCTGATAATAATGATTAATTTTGGTATCAGAAAAACAGGTATTAATTATATAAGAACGATAATTAATAGTAAAGATTCGAACCAATTTAGCCTTGGCTGGTTGCCATAAATATTAGAAAATGTCCGTCGTTCAAAGGTTAACAGGTTGAATGCCACGGGGGTCACCGGTGACCGGCACCTAATTTGGCTGTGACGCCATGGGGGCCACCGGTGACCGGCGTGCCCGGATTGAAAAAAACATAAGAAAGTTAGACAAAAGACAACACTTATAATTTCTTATTATTATCATCGTTGATGTAGTGGTGTGAAGAAATGTATGCAGTATAAAACATTTGAAACATGTTTATACGTTGTAAATTATCTATTGTATATAATATTTCAACATTATATGTATCGTTAAATGGAAATTTCATCGTGGCGCCACGGACAATCCCGGTAAAATTAGCGTGGCATTCAACCTGTTAATGAGACACGGTTATTTGCATTTTTGCAGGGCAGCGTGGTCGCCATGGCGACGTTCTTTCCTCTGGACACAGTCAGAAGTCGACTGCAACGTGAGTCTTCACGATATAATTCGATTTTCAAATTTTCACGCCGATATAAATATAGCTTTCGCGTTGGAATGATTTTTCGTTGATTTTTTTTCTTTTGCAGTGGAAGAAGGTCGAGAGTCGAAGAACACGCTCGCGACGATCCGCGAACTCGTCATGAAGGAGGGACCGTAAGTTTGATTTTAAAAAGCACACACGGATATTAAACAAGCCTGAATACGATAATTGTTGAGACAATAGTCGCTCGAATTAAATGTTTGCGCAGCCGAGTTTGCATCCGGCAAATCTTAGTCGGACGGTTCTTCGCAGCGTTGCAATTCTTTTTTCTCGGCGTTGTGAATTCGACGTCGGAAAATCTTTCGCTTGGAGTTCTCTCAGTTTTTCATTCTAATGTTTCGTTCAAGGTACACGCTGTACAGGGGAATGGTGCCGGTTCTCCAGAGCCTCTGCGCCAGCAACTTTGTTTACTTCTACACATTCCACGGGCTGAAGATGCTCAGAAATAAGGGGAACCAGTCGGCTGGGAACGATCTGCTGGTCGCATCCATTGCTGGTAATGTATACGATCGTTGCGTTCGGTTGTGTAATTGGTTTTATGAACTCTGACACATCTGGAAACAAACAGAGAAGATTACACGTGTTCGTGGCGATAGCTTAGATCAATTTTAGGATACATTTTCGCGAAGCTATTGCTCTGCCATTTAGCTGATATAATAGCTAAAAGTATCTACTTTAAGTCAGGCTAACTGTAGTTCTTTTATGTAACGACTGCACGATATTATTATTATTATTATACCCTCTTACTAGATATTGCGGACAGACTTGTTACGCAAGCTAATAATAACTATGAAAGCGTATTTTTGCAATAAGCAAATTTTTCGCAGAATTACCGATATACAATCGTTTACAATTTCATTGTCTCAGGTGTAATCAACGTCATCACAATGACGCCGTTGTGGGTGGTGAACACGAGGCTAAAGATGAGGGGTATCGGCGTGGACCCAGAAAGGAACAACAACGAGTACAACACGCTGCTCGGTGAGCCTCGAAGTGTCCAGCTCATAAAACAATAATCGGTTGCATCATAGTGTTTGCAAATCGTAAGCGCTATGTAAACAACCTGTCGTCGGTTAAGATTTATTCCGTATGCAGAAGGAGCTGGAAAAACATATCGGATTCCCTTCTTTACACAATGCTACGTCTACTTGAATACCGTGGCCTTGGACTTACCAGACATCTAAGCAAATTTAACCAATCAGTTCCTATACTCGCATCCTCCCTTAAAAATCTAGTTGTTGTCTATTTGTTTCTTACCACAAGAAAAGATAATAAAATACACAGAGCAGATCGTGGTTAATCAGCCACGAATTTGCATAAATCGACATTTCATTAGATCGATGTCGTTTCATAGTAATTAATCATCGTTTGAAGAGCTCCAGGCCAATGTCCAAGTAGCGTCGCATAATACTGAAAGTACGGTTGCAATTAGTATACAAACTCGAAGACTATTCAAAGCTGACGACGACCGTCGGTGCCCGAAGTGACTTACAGTGTTTACCTGTGACTTACCTTTAGATGGTCTCCTTCACATATGGAAATACGAAGGCCTGAGCAGCCTCTGGGCAGGGACTTTGCCCAGCCTGATGCTCGTGATAAACCCAGCTATCCAATTTATGACCTACGAGAGCATGAAGAGGAAGATCACTGCCACCATGGAGGGCTCGCAGCCGCCTGCCTGGATGTTCTTCGCCATGGGCGCTGTTGCCAAAACGGTTGCCACTGCGCTCACTTACCCGTTGCAATTGGTGCAAATGAAGCTTAGGGTGAGTTAAAGTATCGAGATCGTATGAAGATAATAGTTCGGAGCTAACGACCCTGAACGAAAGTAGAATCGCATAAATTCTGCCGAGCTTTCGCGTTAGAAAGACTTCTCGAAAGTACAAAAATTCGCAGCAACGTTTGAAATTGGTGCTATTTGCGACAGCTGGCGCCACTTGCGGAGGAAAACTGAAGCTGCGTTCGAGGTCCGTACAGCACCAATTGGCGCAGTGGTAAAATGCTCAAAGTGTTAGCCAAATTACCAACAGTTGCTTTTGGTCAACAGTTTGAGCGTTTTAACATTGCACCAATTGGTGCTGTACGGACCTCGAACGGAGCTTCTTTACATCGCATATTCTGTTAACAGCGGCAAGAATCATCCGAACTCTATATTTGCAACAATAAATAAGCTTCCATAGCGTAATGCGGATGCAGAAAATTCCCCTGAACTTCTCTGCGTCCTTAATTTGATGAAAGAGGTTCGAATACAGTAATGTTTTTCGTTTTCAGCATGGTCACCATTATCCAAATCTTCCACCTGACGCCGGTACAATACGGATACTTTTGTACATATTAAAGTGAGTTCTTAACATTTACATAATTCGTCACGATAATTAAACTGTAAAGTATAATTTTCAAATAGCGTAATAATATTTTTATGCAACGATAATATATGTACACGGCAAAACACTGAAAAATGATCTTGGACGCGTGTTCCTCTGTTCCTTTCAAAATGGACGAGGATGTTGAAAAACGAAGTAGAACACTTTTATAACATTTTTATTGTTTGATAAATAATTTTTGATTACGAAATGGTTTTTCTGGAATTAACGAATTTTTATTCTTTTCCTTTCTTCAGGAAACAGGGAATGAAGGGACTGTACAAAGGAATGGAAGCTAAATTACTTCAAACGGTTCTGACTGCCGCGTTGATGTTTTTGGCCTACGAAAAGATATCAAGATTCGTGATCCGTATTCTTCTGCACAGGCCGATGTTAAGATAATAATTTCTTAGATAGTGAACAGTATTATGCGGTGATGTCGGCATTGTTCCCTCCGGCACGAGAAACTAGCGATTACAAGACAAGAAGTGATTTACACTCCCGCTTGCATAACCAAGTTCTCTGTCTTAAAACGAAGGCGTTCCCGTCTCGTGTAACAGACAAAATAAATTAGAAGGAAAGAAGTTGGTTCCACGAATAAACCTCGTGAAAACATTTTCAACATTTTCGGTACATTTATAGCCAGCAAATGTACAACACATGTTTCTGCGAATCTTAGCCAAACATTTTTCATACAGAAAATTAAAGATCATTCCGGTTCTTGGTGCCAATAGCGAAATTGATAAATCTATTATTAAAAAACTTTCAAATAAATTCTGAAATTTAAACTTGTGCCACGTTTATTCACTACTATGGTATTCACTTTTAGAACATATTGCAATATATACGGAAAAGTCTGAGGACACCCTGTACAAAATCTACGCAACGTAGATTTGCTTATTCGAACATCCGTAGCCAGATTCGCGAGCGATGCTGTCGATCGAGATGGCACTGACGGATCCGGCGAAAAGTCTTCTGTTTAATTAAAATACTGTGAAAGCCAAACGATCAGGGAAGCAACATGTCCGGCGCGTTAGTCCGTAAGATGTAACGACCAACACCGGGAATACTGGCGAACTCGAGGAAACCGCATTTCCATTTTCAGTCGCACTTCCGCCGGAAACCGAAGTCAGAATGGACCGGTGAGGCAAACAAGCTCGTAACCTCTGTCGATCAACGGTGCCTGGCCACAGCGAAGATCGAAAACAGGTCCTCGAACGCGGTCCTGAAACTCTGGAGCAAGTTGAGGCCACGAGGGCACACGAAAAAACGCCTGGAACCGGGATTGCGCAGCACGATCGCTTCCGCGTACGTTTTCTTATTCAAATCTGTCTCACCATTGCAAGTCGACGAGTTTTCACCGCTGATCGAAACAGTTTCAATCGGATGAACGTGTGCGCTACTGCCG
The DNA here is from genome assembly GCF_028453695.1 of Augochlora pura. NCBI lineage: Eukaryota > Metazoa > Arthropoda > Insecta > Hymenoptera > Halictidae > Augochlora > Augochlora pura. The sequence goes on along the minus strand of NC_135778.1, from coordinate 16,685,085 downwards.
CGGATCCCTGAAAAACACGAACTACATTTGTCTTCGATCGAAATGTTAATGTGCATGAAATTCGCAGTTTAATTAGTATCGTGGAGAAATATAATTCTTGCCGTTGTTCTAAGCTTCGGATGCTATAGAGTTTAGGAAAAATCGAGTTCAATGTTACCGAGATAGAAATCTAATCGAGAGAAAGATTTGCTAGTTGTACCATCGTATTTTAATAATTTTATATTGAGAATTAGTCGACAATACCTCAGCTCACCTTATAATAATAAGCATATTATATTCAAATTGTGGATTATTAGTGAAGCTTGCAGTCTAGTTACAATTACTATGCGAGTGACTTCGTTGCCGAGACAAAGCACAACGTAAATTCCGATAGCAAATTGCATAGATTTGTCAAATCCCATAATATAATTACCGATTCCTTAACTGGATATTGAGCTCTCTTCGATCTTATTGACAGAGAAACATGTAATAATTACTGTGCTGCACGCAGCCGTTCAAAATCAAAATGATGTTCGGCGAGAGAGCTGAATGACGCGAAACAATAATATAAATTGGATAAGGATCATTAGAGGCTTATAATAAATAGTGTAAAGAAAGCTGATGAATAAAATTTATTGAAATTCCCATGTTTCCTCAGCCGGGGTCGTCGCAATGTCGAGAAAACGATGAGCGCGAGATCGCAACGTGGAATTCACGACTCGTCGACAGTGAAGAAGCTGGCCACGCCGCGTTTCACCGGTAAAACTGCTGGGAAAAAAATGCCAGCCGTCACCTACGATTACGATGCCGCCGTCAGTCAACCGGACGTGCCGAATTTCCTCAATATCAAGAAGAAGGGCCCATCCCCGATGGTTAGTGGGGTACCGTTTAGAAAAAGGGCCGTTAAAGCTCGCGTTGGAGGCCGGTTTACGTCAGGGAAGAATTTTCAGAAAAGATATCAGGCACCGGGTATGAAACGGGCGAGAAACAGTCCGCAGAAATCGCCGGCTAGCAAAAGCGCCGATTGCGCGAAGGAATCGGTTGCGTCTGGGACCTCGGACGAGGAGAAAGACGAGAAGGAGAACGACGGTGGTAACGGGGTCGTCGGCGTCGAAGATCTGACCAATCTTTTGAAGGTTCGAATTGTCGGACGAATAATCGATTCGCCGAATGTGTAAACATATTGCATGGATTTTGCATAACGCTGTGAATCGTGCTTTATAGCAAACCACGGAAGCGCAGAATTTGTCGTACAAGATCACGACGATCGAGGTGATCGGAAAAGGTAACGCCGATCACGCGACCGAGAACGCCGAGGACAATGAGAAGGCGAAGGAGAACGAGGAACCGGTGGAATGTAAAGATGCTACGATGTTGCCTGTTCCTCCGGTGAAAAGCAGTAGGATTCCCAGAGCGAAGATCGTCGCTTTGCCGATTCAAACTGTTCAGGAGTTTCGTTCGGTATCTAAAATCAAAGTAACATTAACCAGGAATTCTGCGATTTTTATTATAATTGAGGGTATGGCCTGTGCTTGATAGGGCAAGAAAGCGACGACCAAAAAGAAACTGAAAGATTGCACGAATTCTAAGTGTCCCCCTGGCTGCGACTTAAACAAGTTAGTTCTCCAATTTTTGTTATTATTTTATTTGTAAACTTAGTGTTATTTCTAAAATGTGAATCAACTAAATATTTGATGTAATAGCGTCGTGGAGAAGGGAGCAACGGAGAAGTCTGACCAAGCTCATAACGAGATTCAGCTCGAGGAAGTTCGTTTGGAGAAAACCGTGAGGGAAACAAAGTTAGTTATCGATGAAAGATTCCAATTGGGACGATGATCGACTCATAATTATCGCGATTCATCCAGAATAGTCTGGGACGACGAGAAAACGTCAGAAACAGAGGCGAGTGGCTTTCGAGTACTGTCGTCGGCCGACGAGTCCGCGGCCGTCACCGACGGCATCAATGATCCACGAGTTCTGTCGATTCTACAAACGTTGAAATTGAATTGCCCTTGCAAGACTTGCACGAATCAGGATCTGTCGTCCTCGAATCGACCGGAGGACGACAGCGACTTGAAGAGTTCGTCTCCGGAAGAATGCAAGAAGAAGAAATGGTTCAGTATCTATCGATTTCTACAATTCTTTTTCTGTTTCGACCAGGAATTTGCCCTCGCCAATTTGGTGGTTCTTGTAGTTTAAATCGTTAACTGTGTTCCAAAAGGCCGCTCAGACATCGCGAGTACATCGTCACGAGCTCCGAAGCAACCTCGTCGGACAGAAACAACGACAGAGAGAAAAGAAAGAAATGGAGCAAAAACAAAGTGAAAAATCCACCGATCGTTCGCGAGAAAGCCAGCTCGTTAGTGAACGCGAGTCCGAAATCTTCCGGTCGTCAGCGATCCAGCTTCTCCTTCTTCAACACGCTCTTCGACATCGTGTTCTGGCCGTACGTCTTCCTGAAGTCGAACCGTTGATCAAACGTTGCCAATTTTCAGTGACAAAGAGCTTCGAGTCCTTTATTATGTTAGCACTGCTCTTAATTTTCAAGCGCGTTATACCATTTCCGACAACGATTACTGTGCGCGATCACTGCAATCGTTGACTTTGTTCTTTATGCATTAACATTCCGGCGAAACGACCCATACAGGCAGTCGTGTACAAGCATCCTCATAAAATGTTTACAGATGGTAAGCAGCTTTAGGATGAGCCATTATGTTATCCGATTGTAAGAGTTTAGGTTTCTGGTAGTATATACGTCAGCAGAAGGCATACACGTGTACAAGCTCGAAATATATTATTGGATGTAGACAATGGAAATATGTGTATGTGCAGGTACAAGTAAGACTTAAATGTTAAACATGTCTCGAGTAATATTAACAATTTCCAGTGGATGGTCGAAGAGCAATTATTTACAGAATGTTAATAGTGAAGATTGCTGTGATTCTCGCATTTACAGTAAAAAAATCTCTCGCGCGGAGACAACACGGGTACACTCACACGATAACAAGAAGCCATAGTCGGAGGGGGCTGGCATCTCCGCAGTTTTACAACACACCGATTCCTGAAATTGGTGAAATCATTGGTCACGATGTTTCTATATACTTTTCGGTCGCTTCGTTGATTACCTTTTTTCGTGGGCGTTGACATGCTCCTGCGGAGCTTCTTCGAGAAGAACGACAGCGTTAGTTTATCGTATAGGTGATCGATCTCTTGCACGGTGCTCTCCAGAATCTGCGCGAGAGCTTTCTCGTTCGGTACCAGGGCTTTGTCAGCGATCAGGGACAAGTGTAGGTAGCCTCGATAAGTCAGCAGCGAACATCCTATTCCAGTGTCGACCCTGGCAAAAGTCGATCGTTCGTAAGCTCGTAAGAACTAACACAATTATTCCAAGGAACGAAAATTCAGGTCAGAGATGGCCGCTATAAGATACCTGTTCGGTATCCAGAAAACAATGTTTTTCACCGAATGACCCAGCACCTTAACTTCCCGAGGACCGACCAAGTTACTGAATACCATGGTGCTGTGGCTTCTGATGATCGGTCGCATGAATTTCTCCGGAAGCCACGCCGACAGGTACTTCATCACCAAGAAGTTAACCATGTAGTCGGGGTCCTTCTTCAGCGCGTCATGCGCGCTCCTGACGTCTTCGAGCCGTTCCAAAATTTGCGAGTTCTCGACCGGATTCGCAGACGCTTTGCCTCCTATCCTCGAAATGCAGAGCGGCAATATTCCGACGGAAATATTATTCTTCAGGGGAACGTCTTCGCTCCAGTCTTCTATTTTTGCTGGGAGAATGACGCTGATCGCATCAGGAGTAGGTTCGTTCGTCTGAAAGCGGAAGAAAAGATCAATTTAGATATTGCGATCTAAATATAATAAAGCGATCAATTTATATATCGCGTACACGAACGAAATGTTTGTGTAAGCTAACGGACAGAGCAGCGAGTATAACGTCTCCGAATCTGGCGCCGGTGATGCTTTTTATGTTCTGAATCTTGGTGAAGAGTCTCTGGTCGCAGTTATTCTTGAAATCGTCCTCCAGCCAGTAGGAAACTAACTTCTCGCCTGTCATCTCTGCCCCGTGGAGCGCGCTGGAACCAAATCACAGAATACTATTGCTACATGTATTATCCTCGATGCCAAAAGACGAAAGAAAACTGCAGGACAACCTTTTATCCATGCTGCGGAAAGCCTGAGCGATCAAACAAGCAGGACTCCCGATGATAATCTTCGTTAATCTTGCCAGTCCCTTTATGTTCTTCCAGAGGATCCGGAGAAGTACGCCCAGCCTCTCTATCTCGTTATCCGAGAGTACTTTCAACTTGTTTCTCACTTCCTCCAAAGTGAGATTTCGCAGAGACTTCGCCCCTTTCGAGAACTGTGTCATCAGCAACTTGGCGACTTGGGAGAACATCATGAAGTGGATGAACGGCATGGTGGCGGACATGACGTCCTTCTGCAGAGAGGTCTGCAGGCTTCTGTCCCCGATCAGAGACGGTTTCACAGAATTGATCTTCTTCGGTTCGAGGCTCTTGATCTTGAAGGTCGTGTGCTCCAAATGCACGTAAGTCTCCTGGACCGGTTCCTTGTCGACGATCACCTCCTTGAAGAACTTCAGCAAAGCCATGCCATCTCCCAGGGAATGATGGACCCTGAAGAGGACAGGGATCTTGATCCTGCTGGTCATACGTTCCTCCAGTCGCCGCAAGTAATGATGGCTCGACCTAGGACAGCATTTGCCGACCAGGATCTCCCAGGAGGCGTCGTGATCATCCGGGAGCGGCTGGTTGCACACGTTCCAAAGGATCCTCTTCAAATGACCGTTGTATACACTGTCGCAGGACCCGTCGCAACTGGTCCTCTCGTACTCCAACCACCTGACTCGCTCCTTCAAGTCGATCTCCCCGGTTCTCTCCCAATAGTAATACCCGAATCTCTTCTTCCTTTTGTACAGAAGCTTCTCGTGCGGCGAGGTGAGAATACGAGTTCTGACCAGCTCCCTGAAGCTGTCCAGAAAGTTCGTGTTCGAATGGCGAGCATCTTTCTCGAAGATCAAGAGGATATTGTTCACGGCTAAGGCCGTGGGCTCTTCGATCGCCCAGATGCTGTCCGCCCCGTCGAGGAGGCCCGCGTATTTCTCCTTCAGCTGAACTCTTAGGACGACATCGATCACACGACGATAAAGATACAGGCATAGGAACGATAGAGCAATCGATGGGACGAGAAGAATTGAAAAAATCGTTAGAATCACTTGGTATATTTTCGACATGACGAAGCTTTGGTAGCTTTACACTTGAGGATTTTTATGTGTTACAGTGGCTGGACACTGGTCCTGCAAAGTTTTTGAACCTGCGGGGCAAACAGATCGCGATTAACCTGACACTAAATATTCCATTGCCTGAAATGTCCGATTTTTTATTTTATAATCACTGAAATAAACAATATTATAAAGTTTGCGTTACTGAAATTGTTATTCAATTAAAGGAACTTTTGTACTATAAAAGGCTGGAGTATAATCGAATATTTAAGTCTAGAAACGTGGTTCGCGAGAAACGGGTCGAACGAAGTTAAAATCGGCTTGACTTACATGGCGTCGTGGGTGACCGAGTTCCGGAACGGTCTCGATGCTGTTCAGCACCAAGTAAGACGACTTTCAGCAGTGTTGCTCTTTTTATAGTGAAGCACTGGGCATCGATCGGCACTGATCCAATTTACGATGACTCTTTTATCCGGTTATTACCTTTAGTTGCATAATTTCGTTGTCCTTAAACGTTGGCTCCGCGTACGAGAACGCGACCCGAACACACGGTCTTGCCGCGAACGTGCTAAAAAGGAACAATTCTATGGCTTTACGGATTCTTCTTGCCCCGAAACGTAGGCTCCTCGCCTTTAATTTAGAACACGACCGAACCGTACAATGTTTCATGTAGGTTATCTACGAATTCTTTCGAAGGAAACCGTATTGATCCCGCTGGTCCTGCTGTCGCATTTCGCTTCCTGCAGAAGAGACCTCAGCAGTGAGTTCTCATGAGCCAGACGATCGCTGCGACGAATTTCTTGGACCAGTAGCATCTCCTTGCTCGGATTCAGGGACATTGTCATCGTCTCTCTAGTCGTGCCGCTCGCTTTCTTCAACATGTCCTAACGGGGTGAAGGTTTCGAATATCTTAATTACCTCTGTCATTAACACTAAACCTACCGAGCTCGAACAGCGGCTACGCGTTTTACTTTAGAAGAACGACGAGACTGGATTAATTTAGACTTTCTGCCATTTTTATTATAATTTATGCTTCAATCGTGATACCCATTTAATAATTTCGTATGTAAAAGACGTTAGAATCTAAAAGATTTTATAAGAAAAAATGTAAGAACGAATATTCAATGTTCAAGTGTCGAATTCTTCTACAACAGATACTGCAAAGGCAATAGAATTGTTCCGCGACCTTGAACCACTAACTGGTTCTACTCCAACCTGTAGCGTCTCGATGGAACCTCGCAGCAAAGTCTCCTGTTGATCCTTGCATTTCTTAAGCCTCAAATACTTCCTGCAAACATTTTCAACGGCTTCGTTGCTCTCGGCGAGTCTATCCCCGAGGGCTAGCATCTTTTGCTGAAGGTTGTCGATCTGAATTTCATCGGTGAACATTACTACACTAAATAATGATTTTCAAAGTGCATCTACCTCTGCGGATTTTTCTTTGAGAAACCTATTGGCGGTCGCTAGCTCTTTCTTCAGCTGATCATTTTGCATCAGCAACGAGTCGTATCTAAACAGAAAATTAATTATCCAAGTTAGTATCCAAAATAATTTACGCTTATATATTTATTCTTTTTTTTATTTTCTCCTGTTATTATATATTTATTCTTATTTTAACATTATACTTCTGATGCCAAGTTCTTTGCACTTCTTTCTTCAAGGCTTCCGGCAACGCGATCTCATTCCCAAGCCGAACATCCGTCACGCTTTGTCTGAACAAGTCTGCAAGATTACATTAACACAACAACCATACTCATTTCTGTCTAAGATGATACGTACTCAACATGTTCTTATTACGCTTGTTCGCTTTCCTCAAGTCGTCCGCGACCAATTTGTTCTTCGCCTTTAAAGTCGTGTATCTCAACCACCGTTCAGCTTCGAGGCTACGAGACACCATCAAGCTCTCTTCCAGAAAATTCACCGTATCGCGAATACCATCGATCTTGGAGATGTAATCTTTTCTGGAGATCAAGATCTGTCGCGGTCGCGTGCCTTCCATCATTTTTTTAAAGTCGATCATCGATGTTTAAACAATGAACGTTGATTAAACGATATGCGATGAAAACAACTGGAATACGGGTTAATCAATTCGAGGATACACGGGGTGTATCAAAATTGTAACTCCTGGAAATAAGGGGTTCCTGCGGTTATTTGGAGTAACTTTTTTCCCTGGCGAAAATGCAATCCGTAGCTTTGTTTACGAGTTAACAACGAGAAACAGTAGCCAATGAGACGCGAGCGCGCGATTTTCCAGCGCTCTTTTTCGATTTTTTATTCAGTAATTTAGCCTATAGGTTATTTATCTATTCGACCAATTACTTTATTGGTTCATTGGCTAATCGGTAACTAGTCTAATCGATCATTTGCTTATTCGTTGCCTGCTTATTTAATCGTTCATCCAAACTTAATCATGGGGTTGCTGCGAATCTTGGTTGCTGTTGTTTACTGGAACTAGGTGCAGCCATGGAGAGGATCGCTGCGGACTTCATCGTCGCGATTTCTTCTTGTTCTAGGATAATAAAGCGGCTGTCTTCTGTCATCAAGCAGTAAGTGAATATTATAATAGAAAGTTATTAAATCTTGTCACTTGTAATGTGTTTCAAGTCGACAATTAGTATCATCCTCGATTCGAAAAATCTTGCTACTTGTAATGTGTTTCAAGTCGACAGTTAGTATCATTTTCGATTCAAAAAATTTTGCCACTTGTAATGTGTTTCAAGTCGATAACAGTGCAGAGCAAATAGCTATAGATTAATCGTCCTTTTTCATTTTGTAAAGTGAAGTGTAAGGCTGCAAAAAAATGTATTGAATGATCTGTAAATGAAGTGTGTGGCTATATGTATTTGTTTTTTCTTACTTTGTTATGATTATAAGTGATGTTATTTACTGCCTTCACTGATAATTTATTTATAAGAATTCATAAGGAAATCTTTATCGCTTGGGACTTGTGACAGTCTTTCATGCTTTATCGAGCGATAACACACTGTGAAGACGTTTCATTCATTGATGGGTGCATTATTTTGATGCTTTAAAATAGTACTCAGAACAAGTCTTCGTTCGAATATCATTAAAATTGGTATTCCTCTGATCGGTGGTCTCTCAAGGGTTCGTTCACGCGGAGGGCCACGAATTCTCATTTGGCTATTGGTGATTGCTTGCGAAATGACGAATTTTCGTCACGCGGATGAATATATATATATATTATGTTATATTTATATATAATATTTCTGAGATTTTTCAAATTAATAAAAAATTCAGAAAATTCACTTCTTGTTCGTTGCTAACTCAACCGCATAGCAGCACGTTGAATATTCGCGCGCCCACTTCTTATTAGCTACTGTTTTTTGTTAATAACTCGTAGACAAAGCCGCGGATTGCATTTTCGCCAAGGAAAGAATTACTCCAAATAACCTCAGGAACCCCTCATTTCCCGGAGTTACAATAATTTCGATTGTATATCCTTCGCATATTAGCAGGAAATTGGAAACTAGCCTGAATGAATTGACTTCAGGTACTAGAGTAATTGAAGAGGTAAAATCATTGAATTAATGCATGCAGCAAAGTCCTGAGATCAATCTCCGTATTTATTTAATTACAAGTGTAGTTTAAATAAATATGTATGCACAAGTCTACGATGTAGTGTAGAGAGCGGCATAGTCGGTCAACATTTACAACGTGAATCGCGTGCAGAACTTTCGGCTCACAGGTTTCCTTAACAAAATACAACTCCCAGACATCAGTCAATGCGTGAAAGAATGATTTTTACAAAAATTCGTTTGTTGATCATTTTTGTAATGGACACGGCTCTGCCGCGTATTTCTTAAATTTCTTATGGATCGTCTTCAAATGATCTCGACACGCATCTTTGGTGTCCTCTAGAACAGTTAGCAATGCAGAACTCGACTCGCTATTTATAGCTTCACAGATGCGCTCCATAAGAACGTAATCTATTTCGGAAATAAAGTCCAAATTTTCCGCCGTAGATTTCACTTCCTCGACGTGGGCTTTTAATACTTCCAGCGACGGTTCCCTTCCCACTTCACTAAAAACAAAAATTTGTACCAATATAATCTTTCATGCGTGTGACGAATTTTCATGGACAAATATCTTCTTATCGAAAAACAAAAAAAAAACTATACAGCACGACCGGCTGCCGAATATACATAAAAATAACAACTTATCGCGGACAAATACTGATCTGGGGGCAACATCGTTTTCCAACGATATAAACTTCTGTACATTCCGAATCTTTACGTACGCAGAATTTTTCTCTTCCTCGATAAAATTCCGACATTTTTCGTAGAACTCCAAACATTTGATGTCTTTCGTACACTCGTATTTCTTTAAGTATCTTTCGAAACATTCTTTGCCTTCCTTATGGGATAGGGTTAACTGTATATTATCTGTGATGCGGTCGAACTCATTTCTGTTGCAACCGATTGCTTGGGTAGATAAGTTCTCCATGCTTCATACCGCCTGGAAAAAAAAGCCCATTAGAAAGATCCTGTTCGCCGATTTCCCACGGCAATACTATTGCCAGCTTAATAACAAAACGAACTGAGACTGCCATAGCGGTATGTTAAAACATCACGAATGTGGAAACTGCGACATGTTCATACCATTATGTATAATGGAGTGGCTACTTAAAAAAATAGGCGCTACTTAAAAAAAATAAAGAATAACGCATTCGAGCGTATATAATAATAGTTTTTATACATACTCTAGGCTCCGACTATATACGTACTGCTAATATGGCCGTAGGTATAAAACTGCAATTTCATTTATCTGGCCGTTAACAGCTAACATTTCTATCGAAGTTATCGCTCAGTAAACTATGACGCAAACAGGCGACATTGTATTGATCTAAATCCCCCCCATTACCTGATTTCACAGTGGCTTCCTGTACTCTGCTTGTCTTTAGTGACCGAGTCAACTTTCGTCGAACGAAACTTCGTCAAATATTCTTATACAACCATTCAAGTGTAAATAAACTGTACGATTCATCATTATCAAACAATATCGTAATTATAACGTAGTTCTATCCTTTGTATTTAATATAGATTTCATCTACGTCACCTGAGTGATATTTGTATGTATCTACGGCACTGACGCTATCTGGGGGATATTTGTATGTAACGGCAAATATGATGTAATCGACAAACTAAGTTCTGTGTAAATAGTCTAAATCGTCGGTCTTATTATCAGTAGACCGTAAATATCGTCTATCTGATTTATAGCTCGTGAATGGTGTCGACCATAAACTCTTTAACCCTTAAGAGTATGGTTAGGAATGCAATTACTCTCCGGCAGATACGAAAAAGAAAATTTCGTTCTCCAAATACGGAACAACGATGATTTAATTAATTAATAAATTAATAAAAAGCGAATTTCATTGGAGGATTAAATGAACAGTGAAAAATGAGGACACTTTCAATGGATACCTGGTAGAAACCTCTAATGATTCACCCCTGATAAAGGTTCCGTAGCAACGGTTCAATGAAAAGACGATCGTTGTCCAATGCCATGAAGATTAAAGTACACCATTCTGTTGTCAAACCGCAGGCGAGGAACCTGGTTCCTTGTAGTACTGTCAGTACACTGTTTACTAAATGAAAATGTTATTTTTAAACAGACTGACGAACCCACCCTGTATGACTTTTGTACGACGTGAACACCGCTACGCACCGACCGACTGACGGGGATCGTAACAACATACTGAAGATATCGTACATACGTGTGTTCGCATACTCTACAATACAGTGAGCGCTGGTTTCGCGTGAACGAGTTTCCCCCTATCCTTGAAGTCTTTACATGCTTAAAATAAGATTTTTGATTGATTCGTAAACTTCTTCGATTCTCCAACTCCGTGTCCCTCCATTCTCAATTGGAATATCAATCAACCATCGAACATTTAATTATTTCGATGAACGTTACATTTTTGGACGTGCCGTTGTTCGGACGAGCCATTTTATTTCTCATGCCACCTGTACTCCGTAAATGGTAATTATTATTCGGAACGCATTGCATGAAGTAACTGCACACCGTTCAGAATGCGAAGAACATTCGCGAGGAACGAACTTACGATAGTTCATCCAGCCATAAATGCAAGAACACAAGAAAAACGCGACATCAATATGTAGGCTCGTTTTTTGAAATGTAGATTACCGATTATGCAAAATATAACTACGGTGTTAGGCGCAAGAAAAAATATTTAAGTAATGACATAAATTTTATTTGGAGATCATTAATATATATGTAAAGAGAATATACTCTCTTTGAAATTATCGCGATCAGTACATGGTGCGCGCGCTGCTGTGATAAACCTGCTAGATGTCTAGGCGGGTGATAAATTAATCAACTACCACGTAGTGAAAGAGAGAGATAGATAGAAGAATTAAAATAGAGAACACGTGCTAAGATAAGAAAAGATTACATAAAATTAATTAATCGTTATAAGGAAAATAGTTGATAAAAGCAGAGCTGTAAAAGAGGGACGAATAATTGACTTTAATTGTCGTTTCTCTTATTTACAGGTAACTTGTAAATTTTGTATATATTGTAGTTATAGGAATATAGGTTATAATATAAATCTCTTATTTACAGAGAAACTAAGTTAGTCAATTCATTCCGATCATCCCAATCCTTCGACAACTCACATTATATATATGTATATAGAAGAAGAGTACATATTTCATTATCGATCGTCCTAATCGTCACGATTTGGTAGCGATCATTGTATGTAAATGTTTCGTATTACGTGAACATATGTGCGTATGGCGTCGTTCAAAATTGCCGCCGCAAAATGCGCTGGAAACTGTAAGCGTAATATAATTGAGAATGGATTTATGGCGAAAGAGATTACTACGTTTGAATAACAATATTTAACTGTTCTATGTATCCTTATTTGTAGTTATTTGACAATTAATTGTAATTATGGATTCTGAATTGCCTGATCCTGATGAAGAGTTTGATTTGGTTCATGAAGATGAATATGAAGTTTTAAGAGAAATCGAAGGTAGGCAAAGTATAACCTCGATGTCAAAATTGAATTTAAAATTATGTGCTTAACTTTTCTACCTTACTGATTGGTTATAAATATTTTATTCGAAACAATGTATTTTCTTTTATGTATTTTTATTTTTGTAACAATGCTTTTTTATTCTTTTTATTTAATTTAATTTATTAGAACTTGAACGGAAAAAAGAGGAGATATCACAAAGAACAGGAAATTTATCTCAGGTACCTAAGGAGACATGTGAATCCAATATTGTAACACCTAATGTAAACAAAAAGCTAAATGAACTTAGACATAATGTTTATAAAGAATTAAATGCGCCAGTAAATAACAAACACAATGATCTTTGTACTCCTGGTAGTAGCAAAGAATTTGATTGTTCCAATAATATTGAATCAGGCAACACCAAAAAACGGAACTATGATGACTTGTTTGGAGACATTTCTGATATGATAGATCTGAACGATTATGGTAATTAATATAATACGTTGATATGCCAAATCATTTTATTTAAATTAATTTTATTATTAATCGTTATAGTTGATATCAATGGACCTAGAGAAAAGAAACCACGATGGGATCAGCCTAATGATATAATAGAAGCAGTATTAAGTGCCAGAGAAAAGTTCCTTGAACATAGTATAGGAACTATTAAAAGAAAACCTATTGAAGAGTATGTAAAGAGATATTTTGTAAGATGAAAGAGATATTTTGTTCTCTAATTTAATTTATTAATTTGCTGATTTTATTTAGGAAAAAGGATACAATATCTTTAAGAGTTCCACGTTGGAACTTCATAGCTCTGACTAGACCGCATGATGCACAACGTATATACATCAGAGTAAAGAATGATACAGAACCCATTGTAAAGAAAAGTGGACATATATTTTCTAGTCTGTTATCTGTACCTTATGAGCACTTAAAAGCTGAAGCTGAAAAAATTGTAAGTAGATTTAATATGTGTAACAATACAACTTTATGTTTTACAAATTTTACTACAATTTTACAGATGGTACAGAATGCCAAACGAGTTAGTTGTGAAAATGCAAATACTGCCACCACAGATAATATGCAGGGCACTGAGTTATGGGTCGATAAGTATAGACCAAGATCGTATAAAGAATTGCTTTCAGATGAAAGCGTGAATAGACAATTATTACACTGGATAAAACTCTGGGATAAAGTGGTATTTAATCGAAATTATGTTGCATCTAGAAGGAAAAATCAACATTCGATGTTTAAAAACACGAAATTCACCAATGAAAACAATTTCGAAGAAGTAGACAGCAAAGGATTTCCAATTCAAAGAACAGTTTTATTAACTGGACCACCTGGATTGGGAAAAACCACATTAGCTCATTTAGCAGCTAAACATGCTGGATACAACATGGTGGAGATTAACGCTAGCGATGAAAGAAGTCCTGATGCTTTCAGGTGAATTCGTGAAAAATTGAACAAAAAAGATAATATATAAATGTGATATAATGATGATATATAAATTTATGCATTTAACTGCAGACAAGTCCTTCTTTCATCAACACAAATGAAAGCTGTAATGGGAAAGGAGCCACGACCGAATTGTTTAATTCTAGATGAAATTGATGGCGCACCAGCAGCCTCAATCGAACTCTTGCTCAAATTTTTGCAAGGTAAATTAGTTCAGAAAGGTAAAAAGGAGAAAGGGAAAGATAATAAGCATTCAACTACTTGTCATCGGCCTGTAATATGCATTTGTAACGATCCATATACTCCTTCATTGAGGTGATTTTTCTTGATTAATTAATATATAACGGAGCTTACATAAAAAAGCAGAAATACATAAAAATTTGTACATAACAGACCCCTTAGAGCATCTGCGCTTATTATACCAGTACCGGAAGTGAGTCCTGCGAGACTAGCCGATAGATTAATGGAAGTATCGCGAAAGGAAAATCTAAACGTCAACGCGGATGCACTTTTGAAATTAGCGGAAATATCTGGTTGCGATGTTAGATCATGTTTGGGAGCACTGCAATATATGGGTGGAGCCAAGTTAGGAGATAACTTGTCATTTGCATTGAAAGACAGCAGAAAAGGATTATTCGATTCATGGAAGCAAATACTAACAATACCTATGAACAGGGGTGGAATACTTTCTATTCCAGAGAGAGTTCGTCTTATATTGAAAACTGTACAATATGGTAGGACCTTGTATCTAATTTAGAAATATGTCTTATACATATTAACAATTTATATCCTGTTTCAGGGGAAACGGAAAAATTAGCACAGGGCGTATTTCACAACTATCCAGAAATCTGTTCTGACAAGTTGAACTACGTAGATGAGTGCTTACAGTGGTTTCAATTCTATGATGAGATAATATCTCTAGTTGCAAACGCACAAGTCTGGTCTGTTATGCCATATACGAATTACGCGTTCATCGTGTGGCATTTATATTTTGCCAAATCCAGAAGCGTTAAATTATCTTATCCTTCTGTACAATACGAAGTAAGAACTCAAAACGGCCAATAAAACATCTGTATAAGAATTTGTAAATCTAATCTGTGAATTGCAGATGCACCAAAAGCAAACAAAAAGTATAGGAATTCTAACAACAGTTTACAGAAGTAGCGGGCGTGATGTCATAACATTGGCAGTCGATATTGCTCCCTTTCTACCGGATCTACTATGTCCACGATTACGAACAGTTTCTGGGCACTTGCATTCAGCCAAAGAACGAGATGATATTGCTCGTTTGGTAAATGTTCTGCTCGAATATGGTTTAACATTCACGCAAGAAAAAACGCTTGATGGAACCTATGATTATAAGCTAGACCCGTAAGTTAACAAATTGCTATAAAACCTCGCTTAGAGTATTTTAATTCCATTTTCTTCCAGGAATATATTTGAAGTTGGTACTTTCTCCGAGTGTAAACATCATCGAACTCTTGCATATGCGGTGAAACAAATAATAGTTCAAGAACTGGAAGCTGAACGCGTCCGCCGCGCCACAAATGCATTGTACAAAACAAATATTCCAGCAAAGGCAACGGAATCACAAACGAATACAAAGAAACAAAACGAAATTCGAGAGGCACCTTCCTTTGAAGATAAATTGAAAAAAATTAGATCAGATATGAAAGAAAATGTAAATTTAATATGTACAATTTCTTATACTTATTCAATTATGCTTTTAATGTTATTTTAATGAGACTGCTTTTCGTTATAGGTGCGCAAAGATTTCTTTGGTAAAGTCATTACAGTGAAACAAGATCAGCAACAGGAATTAGACGACGGATCAAATAATTCGCGCAATTTTTTGAGGAGACGTGGCATTTGGTATAAATATAAAGAAGGTTTTAGCAACGCTGTGCGTCGCAAACTAAAAATGATAAATCTTCTTTAAACTGTAACATATTACATTTTTATAAAAGCTCAACAATAAACTCGTTTATTTTATTAGAAAAAAGTTCATAGTACTCGAACTCGGTACACCGAAACTTTTCGGGAGAACCGAAAACGTTCGGAAAGCCAGGAGGCCAAAATCGGCCCGTGGAGTCCGATTTAAATAGGCTGTAATTTGTATATGCATTTTCAAGATGCTGCACCTTTTTTCCAAAAATGGTAAAACAATGGGGCTTAGCAGGTTTTAAAGGGTAAAGTCTCTACTTTAATATGTACCAACTGATTTTTACTATAAACCTGAAAGATATAGAAAAATATTGCAAATCGTGGGTTAAGCGATGCCTCTTGGACTTGAAATATGGTTAAACTTTGAACTATCGTAACTCTGTTATAAGAAACCGAACAATAATGAAACTTAGCGTTTTTTGTAGAGCAATGTCTCCTCTTTAGTTTGCCCTAGTCGTTTGTTAACTCGACCCTTCGGGAGCACCGAAAACGTTCGGAAAGCCAGGAGGCCAAAATCGGCCCGTGGAGTCCGATTTAAATAGGCTGTGATTTGTATATGCATTTGAAAGATGCTGTACCTCTTTTTCCAAAAATGGTAAACCAATGGGGCTTAGCAGGTTTTAAAGGGTATAGTCTCTACTTTAATATGTACCAACTGATTTTGACTATAAACCTGAAGGATATTGAAAAATATTGATAATCGTGGGTGAAGCGATGCCTCTTGGACTCGAAATATGGTTAAACTTTGAACTATCGTAACTCTGTTATAAAAAAACCGTGCAATAATGAAACTTAGCGTCTTTTGTAGAGCAAAGTCTCCTCTTTAGTTTGCCCCAGCCGTTTGTTAACTCGACCCTTCGGGAGCACCGAAAACGTTCGGAAAGCCAGGAGGCCAAAATCGGCCGTGGTGTCCGATTTAAATAGGCTGTAATTTGTATATGCATCTTCAAGATGCTGTATCTTTTTTCCAAAAATGGTTAAACGATGGAGCTTAGCAGGTTTTAAAGGGTAAAGTCTCTACTTTAATGTGTACCAACCGAAAATAGGTTATTTCCTATCGTTGTCATTGATTACGAGGCTAGGTCTATTCAGGTGTCTACCGTCAGCCAATCAAAGTATAGCAATTCGCTGTATTCTCTCAATTCAAGAACTTCATTTCCCCGGATATGGTTCCCGAATTGAGAAATTACTATTTGTGTACATATTGCTATGCGTAGTGACCGCAACTGTGGTAAACAAACTCAATACGTACACATGTATGTAATAATTGCAGGTTAGATTCACGTGGGCATTAAACAAATTTGACTGCGGTAAACAATATATGTAGTCAAGTGCCAGTGATCCCATATTACACGAGATTAAATATAAATTCTGTACGTAACTTTAAAAAGTTTAATACGTACGACCACCTTTAACTTTCATTAACACAATTTTAATACATATATAGGCTAATCATGTTCACATCCTGTTAACTTTTTATAATTTTATATATCTATTTTTTCTTCTAGGAATATAAAGAATGGATGTACAAAGAAAAAAGAAGAATTATTACCAAAGTAATAGTAACAATAAAAGGAGACGTAAACAATCCAGTCTAGAACCGGGTTTAGTGGGCTTTTTATGCACCTGCAACTTTCGTGAAAAAGATTGTGTACGGGATGCATATGAATTACTTAATGAATTTGCTGATCAGATGTATGGATCAGATACTTCAAAGGTATGATAAAATTAAAGACTTAACGTTGACACATGACAAAAAAATAATGTTTTACTTCAGACCTCTAATAATGATAACAACGATACTACTGCAATAAAGGCTGATTCTGTTAGTGATACAGAACAAGATGATGAAGATATCTCAGCCTCTTTGAATAAAGAAATCAAAGAATTAAAGTCTGTACATAGAAGATTTCAGGTGAACTATAACAAATTTGAAAAATTCTTAGACTGGAATACAATAATTAATGATAGCAACATTTAACTAAAAATTATTAAGGAAAATAATACATGTTTGTGTTCTTTTTATCAGGTGGTTGATACTGGTGTAAAGAATGTAATTTTTATAAGGAGCACTTTGGCGAATCCTCTAGAACTAGTTACCAAGATTGTTACAAAATTAGATAATACCAAACAGCAACGTACAAGATACATATTAAGATTACTTCCAATTGAAGTTGTGTGCAAAGCATACATGAGCGATATAAAGCAAAAAGCAGACATAGTTCTTGAAAAGTATTTTGCACAAGAACCAAAAACTTTCAGCATTGTATTCAAGTATGTTTTTATTATTAAAGATTTTTTTCTATAAAAAAAGCTCTGCCTAAAAAAAGTGCATGTTCCATTCGAATTTCTTGAGTTACAAGTTTACTGATAAAGTTTCATTGCAGTCACCACAGTAACCATAATATACATAGAGATGAAGTTATTAAAGATTTGGCTGAAATAATAAGCAAAAAGAACCCTGGAAATAAAGCAGATCTGAAGAACCCAGAACTTGCTGTGATTGTGGAAGTAATACGTGGTGTCTGTCTTATATCTGTTGCCCCACATTACTACAAATTTAAGAAATATAATCTGGTGGAAATATGCAATGTCAAGGAACCTGGAAACACTATAAAGGTTAAATAGTTATTTGTAATGAGTATTATTATTTATTGTTCTAATTTCGTAATATGTGGTAACATAATTGTTATTTTTAGAAAATAGAAAATAATGAAAGCACAGAGTCAAAGAACAATGAAAAGGAATCAGAGGAAAATGAGACAACAAAAGATATAGTTATTGACAGTACAGAATCAAATAATTGATATACAGACTTATTAATGTATAACCATGTAACAAATCTTACAATAATTATAGTTGTATAATTCTATTTTGAAATTGTTAACACGTTAAAGTTTCTTTCATAATGGATTTATATTTGATATGCTAAGTAGTATTTTGTGATCTTATTTTACATAAAAAGGGTGTCATGCACAAATGTAAAAATAGATGTCAAATATAATTTCAATATTAATACATGTCTGCTACAATAGCATAAATTTATAATTATTTAACATATATCAAACGAGATAATTCATATTTTATTTTTATTTTATAAAGCACATGATAAAGAAAATAATTTTATGTTTACTAATAACTGTAATTTGACAATTTTCAAAATTATTTCGTGCTCTATTGAAATTAGTTATATTAAAAGGAATTTGACAAGGTCCCATGGTGTAATGGTTAGCACTCTGGACTCTGAATCCAGCGATCCGAGTTCAAATCTCGGTGGGACCTGTATTTTTTCCGATATTCATTTTTATCAACATGTACTTAATAATATAGAGAACAAACAAGGAAAATAAAAAGTATAATTTTTAACTAAATGGTGATCATAAAATTGAACATTTTGTTAATCAAATACTTTAGACTGATAGCTTAGTACATAAAAATCTGCTTAAAAATGAAATATAAAACTATATGTTTAAATATTTAGCAGAATTGTTTTAATTATAATGGTAAATCATTTCATGTTATAGCAATTGCAAAGTAGGAATTATTACATTTTTGTAAATTATATTCTAAGAACACATCTAATGCTCCGTTTTCAATAACTGATACAGTTCATACTGGTTATGACGATACAGGCTTTATGCGCAACATATGTACAGTAATGGGTCTTACACCTGCACACTTCCAGGCCGCAGCTCGATCTATTAGCGAGGGTCGGTGCGACTTGTTTAAAATGTAGTTAAACTGATTTCATACTCTCTTGCTTACTCGTTGTTTTCCCTTTCTTTTCATTGGCAGTGATGGTAACATTGTTACACCAATAAATCGCTAATAAATCATAACAAAGAAAATTGCTGTCTTGACTCTCGCTAACAGATCGAGCTGCGGCCTGAAGGTGTGCACCCATTACTGTACATACAAAGCACGTGAATAATTAATCAAAGACGAATCACAGATCTCTTGTCTCTAATCAAATATTCTATGACATAGGAATGTAAGGTTATGTACCCTCATAGTCTGACATCATTTATTTTCAAAATTATTATCCGAATCAGCGTTGAATCGTAATTTAAACGAGAAACGCCAATATGTCAGATAGAAAAAGTGTCCAAGGAGGATTTCAAGCGGTGAGGTTTATTAAAATTTATCTTTTCATTCAAATTGTCAAAGTTAATTCTTAACTTCCATTATATTACAGGATTCTGACGTTTATATTACATACGATGATCAACAGAAAATTAATAAATTCGCAAGGCTGAATGTGAAATTAAATTATTTTAAAACAGAATTGAAAATTAAGCAGGTACCAATGGATTTGTCAGTAGCAAATACTTCATACTGCTTATAACCTTATTTGGCTATGCATAGCGTTGCATACACTAAACTGAATCATAATGCTTTTTGCAGGATGAGTTAAAAAATGTGGAAGATGCCAGTGACGAAATAGTTTTACTAGACGAAGACGTGAAAGTACCGTATTTTATCGGCGAAGTTTTTATTCATGAAGATCTGGAAAAAACACAGGTTTTTGAACTCCTAATATCTTCTGCTTTCTAATAAATGATATTTATTTATAACTACAAACATGTGTGTCGATAGGGCTACTTAGAAGATTTCAAAGACAAGAAGAAAACAGAAATTTTGTATTTGGAAAGCCAGTGTTCTGACCTGGAGAGCACTATGAGTGACTTAAAAACTCAACTATATGCAAAATTTGGCAGTAGTATAAATTTGGAAGCAGATGAAGATTGATCTAGTCAAACATGCAAAATGATCATTTCTTAATGTGGAATAAGCTTTTTTATGCATCTATTCATTTATAAAATCTATAATTCACAAATTTGAAACTGCATTTTATTATCCACAATTTGTACAGGTAAACAACTTCACATTTCACTTATATGTATAATAATGATTGTTTGCACATATTAATTGTTATTATGTGATAAACCATTAATAAATTTATTACACTCATTTTATATAGTTTTTATTATTGTTCTTCTACCTTCCTAAAATATTAGTTTTACTAGAAGATAATTATAGAAAAAGTAAATAATAATTATATAAGATATTCAATAAATAAAATAAATTTATCTTATGTTTTAAGAATTGATTAACTACTCTTTCTGTAATGGTTAATCAGTAAACTATTAAAATGGCATTTTATTAAAGGTTGAATTCAAGATAGTAGTAACAGTAGCCAGAGATTTGGATAGCTGCCAAATTGTTCTCATTACGAAGTGCTCATGCAACATGATTGAAAAACTATCTCCTTGTTCTATATTTGTTGAATATTTTTAAATTTCAAATATTATTATCTACTCTGATATTGCAATCTCATATTTATTACAATTTTTACATCTATCCAAATTTTTTATATTTATAATTGTTGCAATGCGTATTCAACAAGTAAGGAAATATGGATTTTATAGAATATTTAAAATATAATAAATCATCAAATCTTAACTACATGTTGAAACATATAGCAATATATCTGTATATCTAACAGACTGTAATATTCAACATATTGTTATAATATAAAAATAACTAAATTAGAATTATTTATAGTAAAACACGCGAAGGAAAACTAAAATGTAGAATTTTATACCCGTTATATCACTAATTTATCGCTTTAATGAATAATTTAGAACTTGGTTACACAGTCATACAGTTTCTGCCTTCCCTCTATCATCTGACTTGGGGTAATTTTAGTTTCACCTCTCAGTTTTGCTTCTGCCAGTACATAGTTCACTACAGTCCAATCAGTACATGCTTATTTTCTGTAGGAGAAGATCGTGAACAATTATTTTGTCTTCCAGTTAAGAAAAACAATTAATATACATATATTAACGGGAACATATACTAATCGATTGTGGTAAATTTTATTTTTTATTTACACGTTTATTCAATTCTTTAATTGAGAGAAACAAATGTAACAAATTTTGTGTTAAGCATCTCTTCTGGTAAAGCAGCAAACATGGATATGGACACAGCAAGAAAACTAGTACTGACTTTAAAACAGAGTCACACATCCCATGGTGGATATGGTTTGCAAAATGAATGTGAAGCACTTGTTGGTCATATTTTGGAGAACATGTTGAAATCGTCACTACCCAGTTTAGTCCCTGAAACGAAAAACGAGGAAGATTCTATCAGTTATAGAGAAGAAGGTGATCAAATATTTCTTCACGAATATAGAAATTCGATTTTGATATTATAGTAAATTGTAGCAACTTTGAACATTTTATAGGAAATCAACATTTTGTGATGGGTGATGATACTGAAGCCATAAAGTATTATACAATGAGCCTAGCGTATGCAAACAGTAAAGAACTTATGTCTCATGCCCATGCTAACAGATCAGCGGCTTTATACAGAAAACAACTGTTCAAGGAGTGTTTAATAGATATTGATACTGCTTTGGATTTTGGATACCCAGAGGAAAAGAGAAAGAAGCTGAAGGAAAGAGGAGTGAAGGCTATGGACGAAATTAGAAAGAAATTAAAAATTATGAAGGACGATCCCATTGATCCAGAGAAATTAATGAGCATGTGTTTGTCAGAAAAACATGTAGAGGAACCTGTAACTGTAAAATTCAGAAATGGAAAAGCTGGGAGTCAAGATAAATCTGTAAATGGGCATGTTAATGGAAATGTGGAAGATTCAGTTAATGGTTCTACTACCCCATCAAATAAAGAAAAAACACCAAGATATGTAGCGGATGAAGGTCCTTTAAAGTTCGCTTATGGTCCTAGCAAAGAAGCTTTTGCTGTTAGCGACGGCGTCAAGATTTCTTATAATGAAAAATATGGGCGTCATTTGGAAGCTACTAAAGAATTTAAGCCTGGCGATGTTGTTTCTTTCGAAGATCCATATGCGCATATTATTTATACGCAAAAGTAAAACATTACTTTATAGTATAATGTTGTAAAATTATAAATTAATACCAATTTTAATAACAATCTTTCTTCGGTCACAATAATTTGTTAATACAATTATAATTACTGTTTTGTGTTTCCAGATATTATACACATTGTCATCATTGTCTGTCACGAAGCTACAATTTAATTCCATGTCCAAATTGTCCAATGTCTGTGTATTGCTCAGAAAAATGTAGATCAATAGCTTGGGATATGGCACATGAATTTGAGTGTCCAATTCTATCAGTTCTAGGAAGCTTGTTCAACGTTGATAAAGACAAAGTGCGAATGCTTACCAAAATTGTTCGTTTTCTGATTGTAGTAACAGCAAAAGGCAAAAGGATCGCAGAGTTGCGCGAAGACATGAAAGTAGCAGAGTGTAATCCAGGTAAATAAGAGTTTTCATATTTTACAGCTAAACTGAAAAATATAAAGACATAAGTCATGCTTAAAAGACATAACAGATAATAGGAAACTATATTGAATTATAACATACTGTGCAAGTATATGTTTTTATAAAATATTTCATTTTTGTAGATGATAGAACTGCAGGGTTTACAGATGAAGGTATATTTGACAGCTACAGTGCACGATCTGCTTTAAGCCTTGCAACCAACATGACAACAAGACCACTTATTGGAATCAGTGCATTTGCTTGCATCTCAGCCCTTGCCTCTATCCTCCTAGCCACAGAGACTAATTTCTTCTGCAAGAAATATGAAATGGATCAATTACATGACATTAATAATGTGCCCGATCTGAAATTCTGTGGCAGCCTCATGTTTCGTGCCTGTGTCATAATGTCTTCTAATTGCTTCACAGTAATTTATTTCACAGATATAATAAAACATAAAATACAATTCATAATACTGATAAATAATTTAATAGAACAGAAGACGAAAATATAATACATTAATTGTGTTACAGTTTCTAAAACTTATTTTCCAGATACAACAAGAACCGGGAATTAAAACTGGCTCCGGGTTGTACGTAACACATAGCTTGTACAATCATTCTTGTGCACCAAACACTTTTCGTCATTTTGAAGGATTGACAATGATTACTCGTGCCCTGGAACCAATATATCCTGGAGATCAGATATTCACTGGCTATGGTGCTGCATATGCACATATGCCAAGATCTGAAAGAAGAGAAAAAATAATGCAGGACTATTTCTTCGAATGCAATTGTCCTGCCTGTGAGTCTGACTGGCCAATGTATAACGAAATTCTTGAGAAACACGTTGGGTCCATCAGCAAGAATAAAGAACTCGTAGAGAAACTGAAACCATATAAACAGAGATTGGTGAAGAACATGTACGACATTGATGCTGTAAAATCTGTTCTCTGCATTCTATACAAGGAAGTATCTCAACCTTGTGAAGAGATAGTGCACGCAGAACAATACCTGAAGAGTTATTATTTAGGTAGATTTAATCACATGTCGATATAATACGTATTTACGCCAATTTATGTTGATATAGCTTTGCTTACCTGCTGATACTTAATACTATGCTTACTTACATCCTGCAAACCACATTTAATCATATTAGGTATATTTCACTCTGTGCACTGATTTGTTTTGTCGGCTGATAACATAATACAGCTACATTGAAGCTTAAAGCTTATAGCGCTTTGTAATTAGAATGTAGAAATTATATAGTTTGTTGCAAAGGTATGTAAAAAATTAATATAATAAGTGTCCGAAACAGAAGTTGGATTAAATTGACATATGTTTTTTGTTTTTAGATCCATGAGAGCAAGGCATCAACATTGTACTAAGTTGTTAATAAAAGACAAAGTATTCCTAAAAACATTTTATTGAAGTTATACATGATGTTCGTCTAATTTTTGAAATAAAGAATGTGCAAAACTTTCTTCATGTAATACATTCGTATGAATAAACTGATTGAAAATTATGTAATAATACAAGATTTATGTAACATATTTAATCTCTTCTATTTACTGTCTTTACGAAGAACATCTGCACTATCATAAGTGCATTAGGAAATATAATATTTTATAAACATCGTAATTTATTATAAAAATGAAATGCTTTATACTCATATATATAATTTTAGATTAAACGATATTTATTATAAATTCGCCCAAATATTTTCTTTTTGCTAAACTCAAAAAAAAGTCGCAATTGCGGACACAATTTAGTTACCGATAACTCTATTTTTTAAGTTTAATAAAATTTATAAAAGAGTCATACGCGACAACCGGAATTCAAAAAAATAATCTAAGCAATTCTACATGCTAAATTGAAAATAACAATTGTAATAAATGATGGATTTTGTTTATATTCAAATAATCAATCAATATATTACATATTGAAGAATTCTCTCCATCACAACAAACTATTCAAGTTTTTGTAAAACACAGTATACAATTATATTTTTAACTTGCTGTTTAATAGTAATTTAAACACCTTGTTATAGTAATGAGAAGCAAAGGAGTAAAGATGGGCGTTAAGTGTTGACATGAAAATCATTAGATATACAGTAAACGCTGAATTAGTACCAAATAATTGGTAATTGAGAACACCTTTGTTTTTACCTGTATGTAGTATTGTTTCATTCAAATATTTTAAATAATGAAAAGACATTACAAAATAACAATAATTTTTTGCAGATAAAGTATTTTTTAAGAATTAAAAATTAACTTTATTTTTTAAAATAGAACTGCATATTTTTCTATATAGCTAGACTCTTGGGAATATTCTAATATTTTATTAGAATATAAATTTCAAAAATTATCAATTCGTGAAATATTTCAAACTTTTATATAAAATATCTTACTTTTTAATTTAAACTATCTCACGAACTGCAGTTCCATTAAAAAATCGTCCACAAAAAAAGATATTACTGCTATATTATGACCCTTCTGTTGTCATTTAACTTTTATAAATCAAGTTTCTTAATATCTCTAAAAATAATTGAGATTATTAAAGTGACCAAACGTGTACTATACATCTAAGACACAATACCTCTCTTCGGTTTATAATATTATGAATATTAAGTTAAAAGTTCTGCCCTGGGAATGAAAGGTTCGAACGTATATAGGAAAATGTCAGAGTTCACCTATAATATTGCGAATTATACAAATAACATCTACAGTATTCTACTGTTATTTGACAGATGTATCACTTTGTTAAATAAGCGTGAAATGTAGAATTTTCATCACACATTTTTCATTATATCCTTATGATAGACTTCAATATTTTTTATAATTATTATATTATTCAAAACATTTCTATATCCTGCGATTAAACGTACTTTATAAGAAAATTTGCCATGATTCTAATAACTTGCAAATCTGTTCTCATATTGATATATGGAAAAATATAAGGACCATTCATTTTTATTAGTACTTGGAACGGATTAGGCAAGAAACATAGCTAGCTAAATAACAGTGGAATACTGTATAGAGCTTACAAACCCTTACAAATCCTATGTTCAAAAGTGTACTATTTTACGCACGTATAAGGATGTTAACACATCACCAGAAATGGATATCAAAACCACTTGTTGGTAAAGTTGACGATATTAACTAGTTCCCGGTATACTATCAAATATAGCTTGTAGAGTTTTCATTTCATCAAATAAAAATGAAATGAGATTTCTTGCTGTAGATAATAAAACGCGATAAGAAAAATATGCAATTGAAAAAAATGTCAATTAAAATCGGCCGATATTCGAGAAAGCGGCAAACAGAGGTGTCGTTGTCGTGGCCGGTTGCTGATCGCCGATGCTTTTGAGCAAATTGCCTTGCAACAGACTGTCAAGTGCCTTTTGAACTGTCGGATCGTTTAGCAGAGGTGATGGTGAAACTCCCGTAGTAGTAGTTGTCGTGGACGCTGTTGTGGCAGTTGATGCTGCTGGCATAACATGATGTACTCATGTAGTTAGCGGTTGTAATACCAGCAATAAATATATTTGAAGTTCGTTCGCTTTGATCACTGCATCATGGCGGAAACAGGCACAAGAACACTACACGCACTGAGAACTTGATTCAAAAATATTCCAAAGCGGACGAAGTTCGTTTTACAATCAAATCACTTGCGCTCAACAATCAGAAATTTTTACCTCAATCTATTTGTCTAAACTTAGACAAAATAAATGTTTATAATATTCTCCATTCGAAACTTCTCTGTTAGAAATTTCATTGAACAACTTGAAAAAGAATTATTGTTTCTTTGAACATGTTCATGAAGTGCTCATAAACAAATCCAAAAAGAAATGTAGAAAAATGGACATTCTTTGAATCGTCGATCTTTTTAAAAGTGCAAAATCGTGCTGCAAAAGATCTGTGAAAATGTTTATCGCGTCGCGAATGATCGATGTCAATAATTTCAGAGAAGTAAATGTCACAGTTATAATACACAACTGTTACGCGAGGAAAGAAAAAAAAAACGAAAACTTGCACCATTATTATGTGCATGTTGCAACGTTGTAAAAATTTGCTGGAACAAAGACTAACAGCTAATTTTGTCATTATGGTTTGCCGATCATAAACACCCTACAATAATGCGAATCACGTTCAAAATCTTCAAATATGTAACTTTTTAGTTGGACTTCAAAAATAATACGTTGCAATTTTTACCTGATCCCCAAGTAGCTGGTGGGACAGGAGTTGGCGCAGATGTTGGTGCTGGTACTGGACTAGGAACAGGCGCTGTTGAACTTGTTTTATTACTATTTAAAATATTGAGTATCCTCGATTGCAGTTCAGCTTGTTTTGGGTCGCTGACTGCTATCGTTGTCGTTGTTGTTGGCAGATCTTTTACGTCCCCTAACTCTACTTGTACTTGTTCCTCTCGCTTAATCTCAAGATACTTAATCACACGATCGTACTGTAGTACTGTTAATTGGTGATTATCAGCTAACATATTTAAAAGAACTTGAATCGCATCTGGATGTCTCTCGTTTGCAAATGGCGTATTCAGCGGCACAGACCGTCCACCAGCTTTATAATTGGCGAAGTCTCGTGATATTAAACTAATGGCGTCCTCGACAAGCATGTTTCTGTGCTCTATATGAAAATTTGAAGTTTCATTAAAATTGTAAATGATATGATTGTTATAGTGTTACAGTAAGTACCTTGTGGTAAACCATGAAGAATATTTAGTGTCAAGGAATGATGTTCCTGATTAATGGGCGTAACTACAACAGCGTACAAACATCCACGACTTGCTATATTTCCTAAAACTCTACTGAGAAGTACATCTTCGTTTGGAAATAGTAAATCAACAGTGAGTCCAATTTTTTTCAGCCTTGCCTCAATACCCTCTGCATACTCTCTATCGTTTTAAATAACAATTAAAAGACCAATAGGTATTTATTTCTCATTTAGTGTAAAGTTAAATCTATTAAACATAACTGTAAACACTAATTGTAAACAAGGAATTTAGATATTTAGAAATGTTTTTTATATAACCTTGGCAACTTGATTTAACTTTACAACTAGTTCCGAGGAACATATATTTTTTATACATACGTTAATGCTTTATTGACGACAATAATTTCACAGTCATTTTTTTCAGTTGTTGTATTGGAATACTCACTCGTGGTACTTGAATTGCTAATGATTAAAATAACAGTACAATTAGTAACGTGTACAGATAGAATTACTGATAACAAATGCTGTAACTTACTTAAAACTCATATTCATATCTCTTGGTCCATTATTTTTGAAATCTTCATATCGATTATTACCATCATTAAAGGAGTCTCTGTTAAAATTATTGTTTCTTGGTCTATCACCCTGTTTATGATCCCATTCTCTACCACCTTTGTCTTCTAAACGAGCATTTCTGTTAATAGGACTACGATCTCTGAAGTTACTTCCTCCTGAACTATCCCTATTTTTATTTCGATTTTTCCCAGCTCTATTACCTCTTGTTCTGCCACCACCACCACCACCACTATTTAATCCTCCAACACTTTGATTATGATTGTTCTGATTATTCACATTTCGATTTTGATTCGCTCCTGGTTTATTTTGATTACCACCAGGTCCGAACTGATTACCACCTCTGTTCTGATTACCTGGACTAAATTGATTAGCCCCTTTATTTTGTATCATGTTATTAAACTGATCATTTGCGTTATTTCTATTTTGATTTCCAAATTGTTCATTATTCTGATTTCCGTCACCAAATTGGTCACTCCGATTTTGGATGGTGTTTGCTTTTGGAGTATCACTCATCTGTGTATCAGTACCAAAACTTTGGTTTGGTGTGAAGGAGGAATTTCCTCCGAAACTTTGGTTTCCACTATTGAAAGAATCATTTCCAGGATTAAAATGATTGTTGTTAGAATTAAACTGATTATTCGGACCACCTTGTTGTTTTGGCCCGCTACCACCAGACTGGCTATCTTTCTTTGCTGGTCTGACATCTATTGAAAACAAGACAAGCATTTAGTTTGAAACAAAAGAGAAATCTAACATTTGTCAATAAAAATACCTATTCTTCTGCCTTTGAACATAGCACCATTTTCATTTTGTATAGCTTTCTGTGCAAACTGTTCTTCCTCGAATTGAACAAAACCGAAACCTCGATTTATTGCCGAACCAATAACCTTTCCATATTTCGAGAAATGTTCCTCCAGTTCGTGTTTGGTCATATCATCTGTTTGCAAATGACCCACAAATATGCGGCAATTCACGGTTGCTGGATCTTTCAACATTCTCACACTCATCTTGACACAGTTTTTCTTCCAAGATTAATTCTTTTCAGAAGGAAATATCTATAAAACGTTGATTTACATTCAATTAATAAAGCAAATAGAGGTTAAATTACAATGCTGACGTTTACTTCTTCCAATTTATCCCACTCCGATAAATTTCAATTTGCACAACGATAAAGCAACGTACAGTAACACCGTATTTTTAAATCTGCTTTATTTTGCCTCCATTTGTTCACAGAATAACAATATTGTCAAAGCGATGCAGATTTCAAAACAGGAACCGTCAATCAACAATTGAAGGCTAAACCAACTTTTGCGATGGCGTGCGTGTGCGTATACTAGATTCGTCACGGTGTAAAAGTATGTGCCGTATATATATGTACATATGCAGGTGTTCTGTTCTGTTTTCAAACACATGTGAGAACATTAAACCTACTTCACGTTCTTGTTGCAGTTAATTACCTTTTATCCTATAACTACGAAATGTATGAGAGGAGAAATTGCTATTGTAGAACTTTTTATGTTCGTTTCATCAAATTGAGGGATTTTACAATCCTACATGCATACAACGTTGTCGCTTCTTCGAAAGCGTGGCAATATTTAAAATACCATATGATAAAAAACGATATTTCACAGATAAGACAGATATATGTATATACATACACGATTTAATTTTATACAATCTACACTGTAAATGAATGTTTTTATAGACTTCAAACAAAGCTACATCCTAATTTTGTATAAATAAGAAAAAAATACAATTTCTAATACAGATACTTTTGCTCTCGTAAGAATAGTCAGCGGGAAGTCATGTAGGATGATAAAGTCGTTTAAATTTTGCGGCGTGAATAACCAAAGATTTAAGTTATCAAAAGTTTCACCTCTAACATGTTCCGCGTTGTTAGCACAAGATGGCAGACTGGTTTCCGGCCAAATTGTTGCAGCGAGTCGGACGATTGTGTCCATGTTACGGAACATTTTCACGTCTCTATCCACCGTGACCGTGATGTCCATTCTATCGGAGCGAGGGAAAATTCTATAGGGAAGAAAGCTAGGAACACAGGATCGTGTGATGTTGGCTAGGCTACAGATTGTTTCGTTGGTTTCGAAGTTTCGACACAGCTCGCACGGCTACGGGAGACGGCCAAGAATAGCAAAGAGCACGCGAATCTAGCCGCCTTGTAACCGCGTCTGGTGAAGGCGACCGACCGCTCCCTCCGTGGTCCGTCAGAACGAGCGATTATTTAACGTAAAATAATTTTCATCGCGCGACACACGCGATCCGTGTCTGTAGTCGTATATGGAGGTAAGAAGCGGAAAACGACGGTTTCAGCGTGTCGAATCACGCAAAGTGAACTGAATGGTGTAGTGGCCTCGGTGAAGTAAGATCCAAAAAACGCGGTGAAGAGGGAAAGAACAAGATAGAAGAGAGCAAAAGAGAGAGAGAGAGAAAGAGATCACGTAGAAGGATAGGGGAAAGAGAAGAAGAGACCGTGCGAAGTGGTTAGAAGGTTCTACGAGTGCGATCGTGCGTGTTTTCTCGGGCAATGTCTGTCGAGAGTCGTTCGAGCTCGGCCCTGTTTAAAAGGGCTGAACAGCTCAAACGTTGGGAACAATCCGAGACGAATCGTGAACCGGCCCTACCACGTCAGGTTGCCAGGAAGATTAAGTTCTCCGCGGATTGCGTGTTCCTGGCGGCGTGTGCGGCAGGCGACAAGGAGGAGGTCGTACGATTACTTCAAAAGGGGGCGGATATCAACACCGGAAACGTAGACGGTCTCACGGCGCTACACCAGGTAGATTATTCTCCTTCTCATACCTCTTTTCTTCCGCGCTTCTGTTTATACACCGCGATTCCTTCCGATATACATCTCTGTCTATACAACACGCAACTACTTCCGACCGAGTTTTCCCAGTCTTCGCTTTCTCCCTCTATGTTTTTCTTCCCCCTCAATCGTAAATTCTTATCGCAAGATGGCTACTACATAACATACTCCAGCTGTCTAATTTAAGTGCGATCGCTAGCAAAACTTTTCCTCCTGTACTATCGATGTCACGCATTTAACCCACGAACGATGGACCGGCGCGGCGCACCGCGGTTCCGAGATCCACGATTTTGACCCACACTGGTCTCCATATACAGCGGTAAAATCTCAGTCAATCATTGACACCAGAACTACCTAGCTAACAAAATTGTTCCAATTTGCAATTTCCTGAGAAAACGCTAAGGATTCGTGTCTCGGCTTGACTTTCACTTGTCATATCTTGATAGAAGAATCTTCGTAATTTCAGTAGAAAATTAATGTTAACAACGCCGCTTGTTCGGCTGTTTCATATTTAATATTAATGTTTGATTTGTTATGATTGTTTTATTTCATGAAATATGAAGATATGACTATTTACATTATGTTGTCTTTTTACTTAAGGGTGTTATGCATGTAGTGAAGTAATAGTCAGGCTAGAGAGTAGTTAATAGAATTTACTTTGTGTTACCTTGCCTATTGTAATTGAAGTTTCACAATTATTTACTTTGATAACATCTCTGATGCTGCCATATCTTTTGAGGAATATTAAATAAGAAGAATTTTTATTAAATGTTAATTTATTTGTTAGTTTATGCCTCTGAAACTACAAATGTTTACAATGACGGAATACTACAAATCTTTGTTTATTTAGATGTTTGTATTGTATGTCTGTTTTTTCTGTTCTTGTAGATAATTTTTTTACTAATGTTGTATATATTTTGTTATTTTATGTTACAATGATCAGCAATATGAACGTGATGATTTTGTACATTATATATACAACAGTAAACATGTCATTAATAACAATAGTTTGTATAAAATTTGTTGATATCAGGCTTCTTAGTATTATATGAATAAGCAAACAAATGCTACAAGTTTTGGCACAATGCTTAAACTATTGACACTACTAAAATAGGTTGAAGTTAGGATAGGGCTTAAAATAGCTCTGTAAAAGACGTTCATTTTGGTTGTAGCTCAAAACATAAAAACATCTGCTATTTCATAAAGATTAATGTTAATTGAAATCTTGAGATTCTTTAAATTTTAATTATAAACATATGTACAATAATAATATGTATAAATTAAAATGCATATATTAATGAAAAATTGTGTTTATATTTTAAGTAAGTTAACTTAGCTAACATTACATAAATTTATGGAATTACTAAAAAATATTAGTATGATATCATAAAAAAATGCATTTTCGCAGTAATTTTCATTTAATATTTACATTAAATACAAATTAAAATTTATGTAACATTTATGAATTAATTCCACTGTAGTTATGTAATTACTACATTCAATTCAAATCACTCACAAAATTCTTCGAATTGTTGTGTGAGAGATAAATTATTTATTTACAACATTTTTAGTCCCTACAACATTTTATGTAGATTGTGTTCTATTTGTTACTGTTATTTAAGCATAGAGGAAGTTTAGGCATTTCATGGATTTGCGAAAATAGAATGTGAAAATACATCAGGCATCAAATGCTATTTATAGTTCTCTGTTAGAAGTCAGAGGCTGCAGTATCTGTATTCTATGTGTCCTCTGTCTTAAAATGTTATTATATATAACATCCTTTTTCGTTTAATTAGAAAACCCATCTTCAAATATTCTTTGCATAAACTTTCTAATTTATACATTAAAACTAATAGGAGTAGTAATTTCTAATACTGCTATTGTTGAAGAAATTAAATATTCGTATATGTATTTGATATATGTATTTTACAAGTAATATCTACAAGCAGATTTTCTTTAAATTGTATCAATCTTGTGTCATATAGTTTGCTAAAATTTTAATGTTGCACAGCTACATAACATAAGCATGAATAAGACTTTATCTTTTATCAGCACTTGAACATATCCTCTATGACTGTTCTTGTCTTATAAAACTAAACTATATCTTTTAATTAATACAATACTATTTTATGTTTTATATAATTTGTTCAATCGTTTACGTCTCATTGTTAAAAATAATTGTATTTTAATTATAGGCCTGTATCAATGATGATTTGGACATGGTCGAATTTTTAGTAGAAAAAGGAGCTGATATCAACCGTGGTGATAATGAAGGATGGACACCACTGCATGCAACTGCGTCTTGTGGTCTTTTATCTATTGCTAAGTTAGTATTTATTTTTAATTAGAATTGTAACAAGACATTAAACTTTAGTGATGCTTTTAAACAAGTATATACATTTTTTAGATATTTAATAGAAAAAGGATGTGATTTGGCAGCAGTTAACAATGATGGGGAACTGGCTCTTGACATTGCACAAGGCAATGAGATGGAGGAAATGTTACAGCAACACATAAATGAATCTGGTCTGTATCTTTTGTATAAGATGTATGCAACAATTAGTTTCTTCTTTAATGAAAACTATTATTTTATAGGCATAGATTGTGATCATGCTAGAAGTGAAGAAGAAAGATCTATGTTAAATGATGCTAAAGCATGGAGGTCAGGTGCAATGGGTAAAGACGCAGTTCACCCTAAAACAGGAGCTACCGCATTACATGTTGCAGCTGCTAAAGGCTATACTAAAGTTATGAAGTACGATTTTATTCAATAATGTTATCGTATTAAATTGTAAAGATGTTTTAACGATTGTACTCAGCGAAATTTTTACTCATTATTTATTACATTCGAGATTGACATCTTTCAGCATTTTACTGCAGGCTAAATGCGATGTTAATGCTCAGGATTTTGATGGTTGGACACCCTTGCATGCTGCAGCACATTGGGATCAATTTGAAGCCTGCAAGCTTTTAGTGGAAAATTTCTGTAATATGGATATTAAGAACTATGCTGTACGATTATCTTTCACTTATTCTTACATTCATATACCATGCATACTCTATTAGTATCATTCATGGTTTTATATTTACAGGATCAAACTGCATTTGATATCGCAGATGCAGATATATTATCAGCCTTAAGTTTTCTAAGAGACAAACAGAAACGTATGATGAAAAGGTTCGTAAAAAATAAATAATTATAGTTCATGAAAAAGAAAATACAATTTACTAATTGTATTTGTTGTTACAGTGTAACAACAACCAATGAAAATACGTTAACAACAGAAGAATCTGTGGAAACCTTTGAAGAAGAAATGCCAAATGAAGTTAAAAATGTCGAATTAGAAATTCAGTCTGATAAAGAAAACTCTAGTACTGGAACAAACAGTGATGTTGGTATGTTCATCATTTATATTAGTTATTACAGTGTTTGGCAGTTTGCATGTTCACATTTCAACATTTTAATGAATTATTTAATTATAATACTAAATGGTAATGAATTCCTAAGCTTACATGTGTGTACAGAATGTTCCAAAAGTATTACCAGTTGGCAGGAACATACTATAAAAACAGTTTGTAGTATTAACAATTTTATTTTTGGTGTAGCAGTTTTGCAATTAATATTAAAGTAATACTGCTAGAACACTCTGTGTCAAAAACGAGCAGAAATATGTGTTATGATTTCTCAATCATTTGTTTGTATTATTAGAAATGTATTAGAACATTAAACTTCTGTTGTAAAAGAATTGGGTTCTATGATTAACAGTCCTCTATGTATTCGAATTTATAAATGATTGGGAAATACTGGATTAGATAGGAACTTTTGTTCCTTATAAAGAATGTGTTACACAGCATTCAGTTTCGCAAGTCTATTTTACTTACCTTAACAGCAATTTGTATTTCTTGTAACAATGCTGCATGGACAGAAGCAACACGTGAAACATATATGGAAGAGAGTGATGGTGAAGGTGAATCTGAGACTAGCTCAGAATCACATTCTTCCACTTACTCCAATCAATCTGATAAGTCTAACGAATCAAACCACTCTTCATGTCTTACAGATGATGGTGAGTTTTGTCTGTAAGGCTGTTCTTATATTATTAAAGTTAAACTTCAGTTGCATGTATTATATGATACATATAACTTCTCTTTGCTATATTCTTCCTCGCTATAAGAGTGTTTTTTTCCTGATACTGAAACAAGTTTCTCTACTGCATAAATGAATAATCAATTATAGTTTCCTTTTTTCCTAGTGAGTTCTATATTAAAACTAATGCTAAATTCATTACGTCCATTTTACGTTTACAGAGAAGAAAAATAGAGCGAACCGGGAAGAAACAGCCCAGAATAATTCATCTATTACTGACTCAAATAAAGTTCCTAATCAGGTAATGCAATTCTGTTGATACATATTTTAGATATATTTGGGTAAGTCTGTCACAGATCCACATGCATACAAAAGTATGTTGAATATGTAAAAACTAATGTTATTACTTTTTAGGCTCCAATAATGCCTCCAAAACAACAGACTGATAACAATGAAGAAGGAGTGATACCATCGTGGAGGCGTTCACGCCCGATAAGATACATACAACCAGATGCAACAAATTCTTTATCCACAAGTAAGTTCCTTTCCTAAGATTTATTTATATTCCTATAATCATTTAGCAACATCTGAACTACTTTCTTGTTTGTGAATAGAACTCGAGGAGAAGGACAAGAACATCAAATCGCCGACATTGTCGAACAAACTGAACACTGAACCTGATGTGGTATTAACTAGAACGCATAGTTTTGAATCAGACGAAAAGTAAGTTGAACTTGAACATCTAATCGTTACATCGTTTTCGTAGTATTTCAAATTTTGCCGTTTTATTTAATACGACTTGCGAAGTTCTTTAAATATCTCGACAGTATTTTTTTATCTTCGTCTATATATTACAGTCAATGTTAGTTCTACAAAAAAAAATCATTTTTGCATTGAAATCAGTTTAATATTCAAAGATTTTGCGTAGTACGTATATTGTCGAGCTTTTATATGTCTAGAAAAAGATTAGTGTAGTCGTATGCATGGCATGATGCATGTTATGCAGGTTCTATGAGCAGTACTTGGCATTACAAGCTCGCATCAAGGCGCTTTCCTGCCCTACTCTCCATTGCTGCAACGCAGCTACTCCTACTCACACCAATACTACGACTCGCTCTGCATCTCTACGCGAAACCCACAGGTGCGCACGTTTCATACGTGGTATATATTAATGCTTTTATGTAGGTATCATTTTAATAGTAACTATACGTAAGTGCTACAAGCGAATATATGATCACTTAAAATTGATCAAAGTGTTGTATCAAAGGTTCGCACAGTCTACAAATAATTTCACGATAATTTGTGGTCCGAATGATAGTTGTAGATTGCGTAGTCGATAATCTTTTAGAAAACTTCGGAAATGTTGAACGAGTGGCTTCAGAAGTTTAGAAAAAATAATACCATTAAACTTTTAAATTTGGACCACAAATTTTCTGAATTTTATACACTTATTTTTTTAACGTGTGCGTGTGAATCGTTCATTTATACTTGTGATCATTAATTTACAAAGCCCCCTTTATTCCTTGCTTTTGCTTGGCTTAAATGAAATCAACAATTTTTGTATGTACATCGAAACATCAATCTGACACAATTGATTTGTTTCCATAAGAACAAAATTATCGAAATTGATTGATTGATTGATACAATAAGACTCAGGTTACTAAACTAAATTTTTTTTCTATTATTCACGTGATGTAACGCTCGTACTGTTTTAACTTTAGAAGAAAAGAAGCAAAATTAAACTTGGAACTATCAAGACTGCCACAGGGAAGCAATACACTTTCACCAACATCCACATCCAAAACAATAGTGTCGAGCACACTGCCAACTACTACAGCTACAGCTACTACAACTGCCACAACAACAACTACAACAACAAGTCCTATTCCAGCCAATCAAATGCGCAGGTAAATATTAGACAAAATGGAAAGGGCAAAATAATATTTGTTCTTGACGGATTTAAATTTAAAAAAGTAACGAAACAGGGCGTCATTCTCTTTCATTGAAAACAGTGTAGATATCTGAGTAACGAATTGACACAATTAGAAGCAACATTAGAATTCTAAAAGTCTGATGTCTCCTAGAAATCGTAATTTAGCGTATGTTAGAGTGCCTTTAAAATTGAAGTTCATGCATTCATATTTGCATCGTGCGATGTTAATGTGGCCGGGTAGCATTCAACCAGTGGAAGCTACAACCACAGTACTATCGAGTGCAAACAATTCAGTAGCAGTTTCGGGAACTCCTACTACACCAGGAGGAAGCAAGCTAAGTCCTGGAAATATCTTCAAGAATTTCTTCAAGTGGGTACCCTATGCTTGACCTGGGAAGATTCTCTTGAAACGTGTGACTGCATATTCTACAATATATCTACACACAATATTAAGTTATTGGCAGTGGCATGGAACAGTTGCTTTGCAGTGTGATTATTTCTTTTAGTTGCATTCATTACATACAATCCTCGAATACTACTTGTCCCAATAACCACTATCTTGTCTTCATTAGAGGCACTTTGCCACTGAAACATAATTTGTCGAGTTTAGTTGATAGTATAGCTTCAGACTTGAAACTCGAAGACTGTTTGAAAATCTACTTCAGCAGATACCTCACGTTTATAATTCCAAATGGACGGATTTGTGAATAACAGAAATAGATAAACATTAACGAA
Organism: Augochlora pura; assembly: GCF_028453695.1. Taxonomy (NCBI): domain Eukaryota; kingdom Metazoa; phylum Arthropoda; class Insecta; order Hymenoptera; family Halictidae; genus Augochlora; species Augochlora pura. The sequence continues at coordinate 16,647,252 of NC_135778.1, read as the reverse complement.
TTACTCTTCAATGTTACAAAAAACATAAAATGTCAGCATGTTTAAAACATCTTAAAATACACCTTTATCTACACGTGTATGTACTATTTCTTATTAGTTTGATCGTCTTTGTTGTTTTTAAATGTCACATTATAGTAATGCAGCATTAATATACGTTTACAAGCGACAGCAACACAGCAGAATCATTTCTATTGTCGCACGTAAAAGGCATCATTGTTTTATGTGATATCTGTAAACACTGCTTATGGATTTTGTTTATAATAATGTTTAATGCTTTTTGGAACTTTATTATATTTTATAAGATAATGTTGTTTACGTTCTACAAATGTTACTGTACGTCACTGTTTTTAACGATACGCGTGTATAATGTCTGTTCAGGTCGTTTGTCCCTCCTGTTCGTGATGAAGAAAGCGAAACGCAAAGAAAAGCGCACGCGAAGAGAGTAAGAGAAACTCGACGGTCGACTCAAGGCGTGACTTTAGATGAAATCAAGAGCGCGGAACAGTTAGTGAAGAAAAAGCAACAAAATAATGAAATTCCTTCAACGATAACTTCAACGCAGGTAAAACATTACTTCACACTGTAATGAAAGTTGCTTAAAAGCATCTTAAGCATTTATTTTAACTTAGAATATAACTGGAGTATAGAAGCTATGTTTGTTTTCATTTTTGTGGTGGCAACAATTATAAAATACTAAATTTCCCATTGACAGTAACAAACGCTTAAAAAATATTTATTCATTTTTTTTTAACTGACCCAGCCTACAACCACTACCAGCAATACAGCCTCAATTACAGCTACAATAACAACTGCAACCCCAACTACGGTGACAGCAAATAAACCGTCTGAAGAAGTTAACTTGCCTGAGAGGAGGCCTTCTTGGAGGTTGAAGGTAGATAATGGAAGCAAGGTTTGTGCTGCTTAATGTATTTAGATAAACGAGTCAGAATTTTTTTAAAGAATAAATTCTAACCGAATTCCATTTTTTCCTTATTTAACTTCTTTTCCTTCAAGAGAAGATCATTCTATGATTACATTGAAATTTTGTACATTTGAGATTTCATTGCAAAAGTAAAGCGTGATATGTATTAAATCTAAGAGAAAATCTGATTGTTCAGTTTCAGTTAGAAGATGCTACTAACAGGACTTCCACACTACCGAATGCAGATACTACAACGGCGTATATGAGAAGACCATCAGCAGGCTCGAGTGTACCCAGACCATCATCAGCTCCGATCGAAACTATTGCAACAAGCAGCGCAGAGACGACTGTAACATTGCCACTTAGACGATCGTTAAAACAACCTGAAGATAAGGGTATACATGCGAATAATATTAGGGTCATTTCATTGTCTAAAGTTTATGAATTAAATTTATTCGTTTGTCCCCGTTGATCTGTTTCAGATCAAGATAAAGAGAACGACAGCAGAAATGCACAAGCTACACAAGCTGTTATACAAAGGAGACGAAGACCTAAAAGACGGTCTACGGGTGTTGTTCATGTTGATATGGACGTTAGTAGCATTCATTACTTAAATCGACTAAAATAATTATATTCGTTTTAACTAGCGACGAATGTTTCATTTCGTTATCTTCATCTATTCTTCGACTACATGTTTTCGTTTTCATTTAACATTTCAATTTTTAAAGTAGCCCTATAACTTATTTGAAACTACTAATTTATAATAAGTATGAATTATCGATTTATAGGAAATTGATCCTGAAAAACAAGACTTAACTGCTGGTGGCGATTGTGATGAATCCAAAGTCAACCATAATGAGGTAAGTTACTAAATTTTGTTCATTATTTTTTCTGGCCATGCATAATATCTGAAATGTTTATTTTGCTCAATTTGCATAAAACAAGAAAACGAAGCATGCAAAGTAAGTAATTATAAATTGAAAGTCAGTTTTTGAAGAGCAATTAAAAATTTTTTAACAATGTTCCGTGATATGTTAAACGTTTCCACTTATTTTTATTAAAGTAATTTCTATTTCAAATAATTTTAGTATGTATCAGTAATAACATATGACTATTATAATATGAACGCAATTTAGTGAACCGCAGAAGCTTTGTGTTATTTTTGGGATAGTCTCTGGGAAGATTAACCTCTATTCGTGCATGCTTTGTTAAAAATAGTATTCCATTTCTTATCCTCCTATATACCATTGGACCATGTATTAAAACTAAATGTTTAGATGAACATTTTGTCTGATGCCCATAATATTTAAATTCTTTATATTTTTACTTGAATTATGCACTTTATGATTTAATTATTATTTTTATTCTATTACAATATATTTTTTGCATGTAGTTTATATAATATAAATATGATCTCCAGAAATAATTGAAAATTTATTGAACTATTATGCTAAGAAAAAAATCTTTATTTAACAGCTATAAATATTGTAATTAAATAATATAATAATTGTAATTAAATAATGTAGATAATGCCGATTGTATTTTAAGTTAAATAGATATTTAAAGAACAATTTCAAGAAATAAAACAAGAGTTAAAAACGAAAAAAAAATTGATCATGAACGTGGCCTGGCAGTGGCTAAAAATATTCCATCGACATTTGGAACGATGTGACTCTTTGACATTTAAAGTAGCTCGAAATTTATTTATTGTTTGCATTATACCGTTCAGGTCGGTTAAATATAAGCCGAAAAAACAACAAATGTGAATAAATAATTAAAGTATCGGTTATATAATACATAATCTGGAATAGATCTCATAAATTTCGTAATACAAAATAATTGCAATGAAATTGATCAATACGTTTTGCAATCTTTTACTATTAACAAACATGAATGTGTTTCATTTAAAAATATCTTTAATTACATTTTTTTTAGATAACAAATACATTTTTGGCATAATTTGATATATTAATTAAAATTACATAGTAAATTGACATATTTCATAATATTAAGTAAACACATAAAATCTATTAAAAGTGAAACATCAAATATATTTATTTTAAACCACACAACTTTGATATTAGTGCAAGTTTGTGTATGTGACCTATAAATAGCATACCAAACCAATGCTTTGGAGTAAACTGGCTGATGTCTTAAGTTCCTCCACCCAATGTACGTCAGTCAAGTACTGACTGTTATTAGAACAAGATCGTTTAAATCCGTGTACATCGTGACAAAGTGATCTAATTGTAAAATTACGACTTTGATGTGGTTTTCTGTTCTCTTTTATAAATAATATGTAATAATACAGTAGCAACGTCAAGAAAAAGTGTTTCCAAGCCAATAAAAGCTCGTGACGTAATTTTATCCAGTAAATAATGTCATCCTATAGAAAGAGATCTCAAGGAAAGCCAACAACAGCTGCAGGATTAAGAGCTCAAGCATCAGCAAATGGAAGTTCAATTTTTGGGAATAGGTCGCGAAATATAAGTGGGTTGTTTCCTTTGAATCAAAATAGCTATTCAGGTCTGCTTGGCATTAATGGGGCAAGCCCTGTTGGTCTACCAAATTTTTTAAATAAAACAACAAAATCTAACGATTCATTCAGAAAGTCTCCTTATTCGAATTCTACCAGTAATTTAAATTATCAAAATCCATATACGACATACGGTGGAACCACGTCAGGCTATGGAAGCATAACTCTGCCCACAAATATTGCATCTTTACGATTAGCACCTTCCACAAGTTACAGTTATTTAAATCTAAATCCAAATAATCACGCGCACGTACAAAGAACCGAAAGCTTTAACAAAACAAAAGCAAAGCCAAATATTCAGATTGGATCTAGAAGCTCTAGTCTGCAAAGTTTAGCCAGTTCTGAGGGATACATTGTAAGATTTATGTTACTTTTAGTCGAACACAAAATCATTAATCTTTTAATTGATGTAACATTGTAAAAAAGAAATCGTGCAACACTCTATTTGGGCTCATTTTAAAAGATCAAGCCTGTAATTTTGCAGAACTTTTTTACGTTAACAAATGGTGTTCAAAATTAGAAATTGTACGATTTTTTATTACAGAATTATATAGTACATTTTTCTACAGATACATGATTTAGTAACATACATTTTTGTTTTGTAGAGTGGAAATGATCGTTCTGGAAGATCTAACAGACTAGGATCCATTTCATCATTATCATCGGAAACACCTTCCATATCAGCTAGAATAAAATCTACAACATCCGAGAACGGTGAATTGGATTACAAGAAATTGTATGAAGAATCTCAAGTAGAAAATGAAAGGCTGAAAGAGAAGCTGAGACGATCAGACGAACAATTAAAAGAAGCTACGAATTTGTTGGACAAAGCGCAGAATGTTCAAAACAAGACGGTCTTGTCCGAAGCAGAGAAACGAGAAAGGAGAGCAATGGAAAGGAAATTGTCAGAAATGGAAGAGGAGTTAAAGGTAAGCATCAAAATGTTTTACATTTTATAATATTTTCATTGTAACTTCTATTCATTACATTGAATGTGAAGTTTAGAAATGTATTTAAAAAGAGAAACAAGTAATTCGCGAAACCATAGTGTAATAAGACTTGTTTAAAATATCGTGATATGTGATATTTACGTATGTCATCATACTTAATGAGAATTTGTTTTAATTCTGTACTCCTTAGTTAGAATGCACGTCACAGTTTTTCTTTTCTCTTATATTACGTTTTGATTGTTGCGGCTAAATACAGAGGGAAGGTGTCAGCATTTCTGGAGTGGTTAATTTGAAAGAAAAGGAAATAAAAGAAGAAGAAATGAGAAAAATTACGCAGCTTTGATGCATTGCTTTCTTCTTTATTTGCCATTTCTTGGTGCTTTTATTTTTAGTATCTTTATTAAATAATCACGCTTATTGTTTATGCAGTATAATGGTTTTTAATTGGCACTTTTGTACTTCCTTTTGATTACTACTTTCGTGTGGTTTTCGTTATCTATATTTTGGTTGGGTCGGCATCAAAAACGATACTACATATATTACAGTCATCGTTCGATAAATAAGCTGCGCCAGGAGCTGCTCTAGAAGCTGGCTCATCGAGAAGACGGTTACTTCGAGCATCTGCTGTAATCATTTAGCATAACTAGTGTTTCATAGGCATTTCTTCGATGTCTGGTGGGGGCTTTTTATGGGACAATGGATATGGGCTAATCGTTTCACTGTTTACAGCAATTACAAAAGCTCAAAGCTGAAAATGAGAGATTGAAAGCCGAAAATCGGGCACTTACCCGCGTCGTATCCAAACTCACCAATACTACTAAATAGGTAAAGGACATAATGACAGCATCTGCGTTAACAGTGTACATCGTACTCTACGTACAATATTAATTCATTAATTAATTGATTACTTACGACCTTTTTACGTTCTGATCACGCAATATTAAAATTTTTAAACGATGTCGCTCACTGACTAAATCTTACAAATACAGCTTCGCAAACTGTACGCGAATCTAATTACGGATATCATACAAAAATAATAAAAGAAGAAGCGAATAGTTTCGTCTTGAAGAACTCGTAACAGCTTATCGTGCAACGATTTGAGAGCTTGCACAAATTACTGTCTTCTAATAGAAACTGTGCTATGATTCGTTACAATTACACTTGTCTAGCGTTACTAATTATACTTACAATGGTTATTGTACATTTCATGTGTTCTAATTTTTTTAGAGAAAATACTTTCTAATGAAATTCATTAAATGAACAGTTTGCCGTTAGGAATAAAATTTACGATCTGGTCAAGAACTTTTTCAGTGAAATTGAATTTTGAACATACAAACCTTCAAGTATATTGAGATATTTAAGTGTTGGTCATACATGGCTAACCAATATTTTAAGATTTCTTTATACTTATTAGTTTATAAAATTTATAAACTTGAAAATCTTTTCCCCATTCTGATACAAAAAAATGCAGTCTGTCCTATACTAATACAATTTATTTGTGAACATATTTCTCAACACGAATTGAATTCAATATTGAACTTTAAAACACTGTCTTTATTACTTTAAAAAAACATAGTTTGTTCCAGAAATAATGCCAATTTTGACAAATAATTTATCATTATGTGTTAAATATTTACTTAAACAGTTTAGATATGATGATTAGATGGATGAGCTTTATTGTGACAGAAGAAACATTCAAATTATTTATTTTTCTGTCTCCTAAGAAAGCATGTTTAATGTAAAATTACTTTTTTACTGCACTATGCATTCTTTAACAATCGTTTCTTACTACTCATATTATACAATTTACACATCATATCTCCTTTAACCAGCGACATAATTTGCGAACAATTATAATGTTTCATAACGATATATTGCTATATTTTACAATTTATGCAGTTATATATTCTTTGTATTTTGAGCAAATTTATTAAATAACTATTGCACAAAACGGTAACTTGAAGTTATTTAAGGCAGTAAAATAAAGAACATATGAAACAATTGAATTTAAAATACTAAGGTGGTATAGTACATTATAAATAATTCAAACGTTTCATTAATGTGTTCATAATAATATTCGAACATTTATTTATTTTTTTTCTATGCTATGAAATTGTATTTTCGGATATGATAGAACACACACAGTGTTGGATATGTAAGTGGATTTCTAGTTTTAAATAAGCTATTAAAAAGTTAGAAAGACAAGCTTATGTTTTAAAATTGAGTTATATTTCTATTTTTGCGTAGTATTAAAATTACACCTGCCTGATACACTTAACAACATACGTTGCTCCATTGGTTTTAATGCACCCGGTTGTTATATTGCTAATCTAATTTTTTACAGCTCTAGTTGCAACAATACTTGCTTATATCCCTCTTCTATGTTTAATTTCTTTCTATGTTGTTTTTTCATTCTTTTATTTTTGTGAGTATCCATCCGAATCGTTTTATGATGGCATTGTCCTTGTAAATCCTTTTTATAACAAATAATATCAAAGGGTAGTATAAATAAAATAGTTTCTACATTTTTTCTAGGTAATGGACCAATTAAAATGCGAAAACCAGAGGCTAAAAGATGAAAATGGTGCCTTGATCAGAGTAATCAGCAAGTTATCCAAGTAACTCCGGTGGTCTTAAAATTAAAAAAAAAAAAAGAAAGAGAAAAGGCTGCATAGCGTTTCTTCTATTGCATTACAATTGCATTGAATGAATTGTTTTAGACAATAAATTATCACGATCACAATTGCTAGTATTCTTGCAATGTATATTTACGTCATCACATTATTGATGAATTTATTCTTAATGCTAGTAATTTAATTTATTATCAAGCAAATTATCTCGCATGGCTGTGCCAAGTGCGAAAAGAGACGTTGCTCCTATTCTTAGGATTGTGAATAGCTGACCGTGAAGGATCTAGAGTTTTTACTTTTTCTCATACATTTTAAATCTTCCTCTCGAAGATAAATATGGTTCATTTTAGAGCCGACGTTTTATAAAGCAAAATGTACTTCATTTCATGACTATTATTTTTTTTTAAGAAATCACGTTATCAATGTTAACTCTTTATAAGGACATTTTGTAAATATGTAATAGATAAAATGATAATGTGGCATTTTAGAGATTAATAAGAAAAAATTTTTTACTTAATGAAAAAACACATCAGACGTATGCATATACACTCCGAAACAAAGAAATAGCACGCCTGTGCTAACTTTAATTCCGCATTGTGTAGTTAAGATGGCTCGAAAATTCTGAACGATATGTAAACCCTATGTCATACAAATATGGAACCATAACATGCCTTCACGTGACTTCAGCGAACTCTGCGTAAAAAAATATAAACATATGGTTGGGTGCACACAAAATGATAGCACACTAAGGATTTGTGATGCTTTACTTTATTTTAATTATGAACAAAATACTTTAATTATAACAAACTAATAATGAGTGGCACCGCCTTTATTTTCGATGACTTCATTCATCCTCTTTGGTAAAGATTTGTATATCATGGACTTGAATTTGTGGTAAATTATTCCATTCTCTTTGGATACACTTTTTTAAATCGTGAATGTTTTCGAATTGCCTTCCTTCAGCATAGACAGTTCGCGATAACATTCCCCAGCAGTTTTCAATTATACTTAAGTCAGGGGAGCATGCTGGCCACTTTAAAACACGAGTATTTTCTTTTGTAAAATACTCTTGAACAATTTTTGCTATATGTACAGCAGCACTATCCTGCTGAAATATAAATGGCTTCCTAGCAATGTGTTCTGCATACGTATTAATTTGATTTTTAATTAGTTCGACATATTTTATACTGTTCATTCGGCCCTGAATGAATTGAATATCGGTTTTCCCATTGTAGCCAATCCCTGCCCATATCATAACGCTTCCACCTCCTGCTTGTCGTCTATTTGTTTTTATTTCTTCTTTCCGTATATCATGGTAATAATATAAGTGTCCATCAGAATCATTCAAATTAAATTTTTTCTCATCAGTAAAGATAATTTTTTTCCAGGACCTCTTCCAATGTATGTGTTCTTTAACGAATAATAAACGTTCCTGCATGTGTCTAGACTGTAGGCGTAGCTTTCTTTTAATTTTTCTTCTAGTTATATTGCTAGATGTTTGGAGTACATGACGAACATTTTCGATATTCGTATTCACACCCGCTTTGCGAGCAATTTCTTTTGCTGTTGCACAAGAATTACTCGCAGCACGCAGAATTGCTCGTCTATCACGGTTAGATAGTTCAGTTGGTCTACCACTACTCTTCTTTTTACCGTAACCATCAACGTTTTTCAGTACATTGTATATTACTTTTCTACTCCTTTTAATTTCCTTCGCAATTTCCGTAATGGTAACTTTTCTTTTTTTCAAAGTAATAATTGTTGCAATTTCACCTTCAGTTAACTTTTTTCCAAGCCCCATTGTGTAAATTTATAAATTTAATGAGTTAAAGCACTTAATGACTCAAAAACACTACGTTAACTGCTAAAGAACTGACAGAATACTGAAGAAAGTATCGACAAATCCTTAGTGTGCTATCATTTTGTGTGTACCCAACCATATGTTTATATTTTTTTTCACAAAGTTTGCTGAAGTTAAGTGAAGACATGTTATGGTTTCATATTCGTACGACGTAGGGTTTACATATCATTCAGAATTGTCGAGCTATCTTAACTATACAATGCGGGATTAAAGATAGCACGCGTGTTGGAGTGTATATATACATATATGTGCGTGTGTTTAAATTAGGGTGGACCTTAATTATACTTGGTGAACATTTTTTTGCGAGACTTTTTCACTCTTTGCACATCTGTGATACCTGGGCGACGTAAAGATTTCGGTTTCTCGCAAGGGTCACGATATTCCTACTTAAAATTATGGCCTTTAATTTATCCTTTGTAATTGCAGAGTTTATGACATGTCATTTCACAATCGAATGTAGGAAAGGCAAAAAAAAACTTTCTTGCATGAAGACATCTTATATATATCAGGGATTTTCAACGCAGAATCGTTCGCAAAATAGTATAAATATCAAGTTTTTATTTCAAAAGTCCACCTCCCCTTGTTTTGAGTCATTATTTGTACCATGTTCCGAGAGTTGGAAATACACTCCTATTGGAAATGTAATTACATTGTTAACACTAACTTCTCAGACTGTTTAAAGATAATATCTATGTGAATTAATTACAATATTATGTAATTATTTCGTTACAACATTAAAATTTGTTTTTTTTTAAATATTTTCTATAATTAAAATATCTCCGTCATTTGGAAGCATATGAAAAAATTTCTTTAGCATAAAAGGACAGATACAAAAAGGGTGCAAAAGTTAAGGGCGAAAAATTATAAAAATTGAAAAATTTTCAAATTCGATGTCGTTTCCCCGTTACCCGATTAATTTCAGCTTCTGCATAGGGTGCTTTTTAGCCAATGGCATAATCCCGAAAAATAAGGTTCACCCTGATGTATATATATGTATATATATATATATATACATATTAAATTTATTGTATAAACTTGTTTCCATAATTGTAATGCAAAACGAAAGCATTCGCAACATGTTGCGAAGTCACAGTAGAACAATAAAAAGGAGTGAATATTAAGAGGATGACTTTGATGCTATTCAAGTGGCCTTTTCCAGGAAGACTGCAACTTATAAATCCTTCCATCATCGCCAATTTTACAATGAACTGAAAATTCTTGTATTAAACGATCTATGTATGGTTTAACGTATTCTTTTGCAAATTGTCAATCAAAATTTTTTAATAGAAAATGCGACATAAAGATAATAATGGTTTTTGACTGGTATCAACAACGAAAACTGTGTTATTACTTTTAATAACTGATTTAATGTTTCACACTTTTTAGATAACGATAATTGTAATGCAGTTTTAGTTTTGATAATGAAAAAAGAAATTAAAATGTTTATATATAACAAAAGAAAGGAACAAATGACAATGCGTAGGCGACATGTTTTTTAATGATGTTATATTATAAGGAATTGTAAAAAGGATAAGTTGAAATAGTGATTTCATAATGACGTTTGTTACAGAATAACAATTTTTGTGTAACTGTTTACTATATAGATACCTTCATTGCATTGTATAATAGCAATATCTATGTGCTTATTGTATTTGAGAAAAGTGTTTAGATGAGAGCTAGCATCACAATATACAATACTCGTTATTGTATAAATATTGGAGAAATGATTACGTACAACTTGTGATAAAAAGTTCAATCTTTGTCAAATATTTTTTATCCTTAATGACTATTTTTAGTGTCATCTCTTTACTGTAAATATAATTTTAAAGATATCTATAAATATAATGCTTAAAGAAAATACGTTGCTTATAGTATAATAATGAATCTTTGAATAATCGTAGTTGACGATTATTAAACTTTTGCCAAATGTACATTATCATGTTGTGTTGTTTGAACGACACAAACGAAATTAATCTATAATAATAGTTTATTAATTTGATAAAGATTGTTCCTATTATCATTCTTTGTACGGTTTTAACGAACATGTCCCACCCTCAGGTATTATGTAGATGAACAAGTCATTGAATATGGTCTGACGTTTTCTTTTGCGAAATATTTTACGATATAATGAAAATTGTTAAAAATTAATATTTACGCTGATTTAGACTAAATTTTGACGTTACAGGGGAGACTGACCTCGCACTAGTCTCCAATTTGTTAGACCAGAAATATTTATTTCTCATTTGATTTTGTATTTGTGACTACAATTTATAAAAGTAAATGCTAGAAGAAAATTGATTACATGTTTTATATGATATTTTAAATGTGAAGATGTGTAAATATGCTAAAAACAAAAATAGACGTATTCAATTATTTATAGAGTTATTATTTAAAACATCATACTTTACAAAACTATACAACCTATTAAATTAACTCAACAATTTCGTAAATATTTTTGAAACTGCAGTTGTGTCTACGCAATAATTGGTAGCTTTAAGGGCTTCATGTATAAATTTTGAAAATACTTTCGTTTTCCCACTCTTATATTTTGAAACAAGTTTCTCATTTTTGTTTATTATATCCAGACACAATTTCTCCAATTCTTTTTCGTCCGTGATCATAAACCAATTATTCTCCTTTACAATCTGTTGAAAACAAATTTTAATAAAAACTCATTTTCTTTGTAGAATGTAACATAACCTTCATGCGTTCAAATATTTCTTTTTACCTGTATCGGTTCTTTTTCCGGATTCTCAAAGAGTATTTTTAAAACTTTCCTCAATATGTTGTTATTTATTTGTTTATTTTGCAATAAGTCCATTAACTCGCCAATTTGGTTTATATTGTCCACGCTAAAATTTAGTGTAACGATATTTAATTAATAAATTACTTATAACAATAATTTTTTATTTCTATTTCACTGTATCGTACTTACATAATTTTCATACTCAAGTTATTGTCCTGTACAAAACTTAAGAGATGTGTCATTATAACTTGCGCTATTAATTGCGGATTACGATTTTTGTTTTTTCTTGTTAAAGTACGAAACAATTCTAATATTTCTAAATCACTCTAAAATGTAAAAAATAAAAATAATCATTATTTAAGTTTATTAAAGTTATTATTCAAGCTTATTAGAGAATGAAGCTCTCTCATGAAGAAATTACCATTACTACTAAGATCATATGAGGTGTGAGATGAGAATCCATCAATTTTTGCCTCATTTCTTCTGGCAATTCAGGCACTTGTTTTTTCATTTCTGGCACATCAATAAAGTTATACTTGTTTTCTTTGTTTTCATCAATATGTAGGCGTAAAAGTGGTAAATTTGGTTCAGGCATAAAACGATAGTCCTAAAATTATTTTTCATTCTTTTTACAAAGAATATTCTGATACGTTCTGAATAATAGTAAATATTATATTGATAAGTAAATACGTTACATGATTATCTTCTTTTTCACGCATAATGACTGTTTTTTTCTTTAATACATCCCATGCTCGAGTCTCATTAACAACTTCATCTCCATTTTGTAAAAGCAGTATTTGCCTTTTTATTTCATATTGAATGGCATTACAAACGGCGCGCACACTTCCAATATTTTTTATCTCTGTACGAGTGCCTAGAGGTGCATTTTCTTTGCTTACAGAAACATTTGCATCCACTCTTAAAGCCCCCTCTGTATTTACAAGGACATCATTTAAAATTTTATAGCATCCATTAATAGCAAATGATTACTTTAAATAGAAGATTTGATTATAAATACATACCTTCCATTTTACATGAACAGGCACCTATTAATTGTAAAACCAGTGACAGCTCCTTTACAAGCGCCGCTGCCTCTTCTCCATTTGTTAAATCTGGTTCAAATACCAATTCCATCAAAGGCATTCCAGCACGATTAAGATCAATTAAATTCCTAGTACAAATCAAACAAAAGGAAGTTTTTACTCATCCCATAATCCCAGTAGAACAATTATCTTCCTATATTATCTTATACATATAATAGAACTCAATATAATCAGTACTTTCCAAGTTCTTCGTGATGATAACTTCTTCCACTGTCTTGCTCTAGTTGTATTTGCTTGATTGTGGATGATTTTAAGTATGGTTCTTTATGCATTGATGGATTGAATACCATAAAATTAATTTTCCCATTCATGGCTAAGGGTTTTCTGTGTTGTGTAATTTGGAATCCTCCCTGCATAAAATATTGATCATCTTAATAGCTATAACTTTAAATGGATTTAATTAACTTATCCATTTTTACTATATTCTGTGAATAACAGTACAATTTTTATATTTCTTTTCACAACATTAAATACTTACAGGTAAATCAGAATAAAAATAGTGTTTTCTTTCGAACATTGAAACATTCTGTAATTCAGAAGACAGTGCCAGGGCAGTTAATACTCCAATTTCTACGCACTTCTTATTTAATACCTATAACAAGGATATAATAGAAAAATATGGTCAAAATTAAAGTTCTTAAAAAATATCTATTATACTTCACTGGCATTGTTCCTGGTATTGCACAATCAAATAGTGATACACAGGAGTTAATTGGACTCTTAAAATCTGTTGAAGCTCCAGAAAATAATTTTGAAGTTGCTGCAATTTGTGCATGAACTTCTAAACCTATTGTAGGTTTCCATTCTGACCTGTAAGGGCATATAATATTGTTTTTATGCAGACATACTTTTGAATATTATATATTACATACGTATGAATAATAATAATAATAATAAATAAACATATTTTATATACTCACATATCCATTGACTTAAACCTTTTGCATATCTTTTTGTGGTACTTTTTCACAAAATCGCAACTTTTTCTAGGCAGCAACATTTTTTCAACTTCCAATTCAAGCGAAACAACTAAACACTTGTTTTCATACTCATAAACTCAACACTTATTAACAAGTGAATAAAAATGTAAAACATTGTCATTAAAATAAAAGTACAATGATACAATCTACATTATAATATGTACTTACGGTATCATTTCAAACAGCAAAATGAATGTAATTTCAGAAATTTTACGGACACGAACACGTACCGGTTTTATTACATTTTAAGGTTACTAGTGGTGTTATGATCTTATGGAATCTGCTTGGAATGTGCTCCGTGTAGTGGAGGGGATCCAGAGTGTGCTGACGAATGGTGGCAGTGGTAAAACGCTTAAACTGTTAACCAAAAGCGATTGTTGGTAATTCAATTAACAGTCTGAATGTTTTTGCCATTGCCACAATCGACGCTGTTCAACCCCGTATTAAGTTTTGCTTTTTCCCCACCAGAGGTGCCACAGTTACCCATTGACATAGTACGCGTCTTAGATTGATATGGCCATGGTTATTTGTACACGCTATCGACATCAGCGCCCTTCACTTCCAATCGTGACAACTTGCACTGTGTTGTACATTGTGCATCTTATACTGCATTAGATAAAGCCGGTCGAGCACATGGTCATCTTTGAATTGTTATTAAAGTGACTCGATTGAAATAAATACGATTTAGAAAACATCATGGATTCCATGATAGATCCTAATTTAAACGCAGATGTTTATAGGAATATGACTCCAGCGGACAGGCCGCTTATTCATGACAAGAATTTACAGTTCATTTTGATTCATAATGGTAATATTAATATAGGTTAATCGTGTGAGATATTCATAGCAAAATTGATACAATGTTTTACTCCAAATAATAGAGAGATTACTCTTCATTTATTTTGTTTGTGGGAAAGTAATGTTGATTTTCTGAATACATAAGTAAATCAATCTACTATAGTCATTACTATATTTAACATCATATGTGCTGCAACAAAATTGCACGGATTAGTGATTTAAGGAAACAATGAACATTAAATTTATTTATTTATGTGTCTACGAAATTATTATACGATCCCATTGACAAAATAATATTTGTTTAAATATGATAATGTTGGTGTATCATTCTATTTACAGAAAAAAGTGCTCTTCTTGGAGGTAGTAATATGACAGATCGCTATTGGACTGGTAGTTTGTGGTATTACAATGACATTTCAGACTTTGATAGAAAGAAAGCTTATATAGCAAGCAAAATGGAAAGCGGCGTGTGTGATGGTGCTTATTTAGGACAAGACAAATTTGTAGTAAGCGAAGATACTGGAGTCTTGCAGGTGTTAGGTCTAGTTGAAACAAATGATACATGTGTACAAGAATTACAGTCTTTACAATACGCTTGTCAACACGACAGTACCCTTTTAACTCTATCTGTATTCCAAGACGATATACACTTAGTTACTGGTGGCATGGATTATTGGTAATGTACTACAAATTTGTTACTTCAAGCATGTGTAATAGATTTAATGCAGAATTATAATTATGTTTCAGCATAAAGGTGTGGGATACAACAGAATTATTGGCAACACATTCATTTGGTTTTGCGCATACAGACATAGTTACTGCTGTAGATGCCCAACCAAAGAGCAATACAACATTTGTATCAACATCATTGGATTGTGAAGCACTATTATGGGATATAAGACAATCCAATCCAGCTCAAAGTAAATAGTATTTACATCAGTGTAGAACGATTATTTTTATGTGGATAAAATATATGTTATTTTTGTTTAAGGTATTTTGAAGAAGGACTTTAGCTTAACAACAGCAAATTGGAATCCTGTCCTAGATCATACTTTAGCAATAGGTACTGATAATGGAGATGTTATATTAGTTGATATCAGAAATGCAAGTGATTCAGTATTACAGGAATCAAAAATATTTTCTAAATCACTTCATAAAGTTTTATTTAATCCAAATCCCGAAAGGTAATATAGACGATCAAATTACAGTGTTATAAACAAATTTAATTAAATATTTGAAAATGAAAATTTATTTATATTGTATTTCTAGATCGGGAGAATTAGCATGCTGCTGTGATGACACTCTTGTACAAGTACTTGATATAAATAGTAATTTGTCGTCAATATATGAAAACGAAAGACATACTGATTTTGTACGTGGGTTAGCTTGGTATAAAGATGAATTATTTTCTTGCTCTTGGGATAATACTGTGAATAAACATACAATACATTCCTGTAACGACCAGTGATTGATATTGGAACATTTTAATTCTACACTATCATTACTTTTTATGTTCACATGTAAGAAAAACAGTTTTTTGTATATTATTAAATAAGACCAGCTAGGATACATGCATGGTGGATTTTTATCCCATGTGAAATAGAAAAATTTTCTGTAATTATAGATATAGTCCTAAAGATTGTTCATTTACGTTCCATTTTTATATAAGTGTTTTACCACATAAAGGAAAAAATAATTGAGTTGATTAAAAAACAAATCTTGGTGAACATGCATCTACAAATTATTACTTAGTCTTAAAATTAATTTTTCTTCATATGTTTGTTTGATGTAATTGATTGTTGCTTTACATCTTTATATTGGTTGTATTAACAGTATTCCAATGGCTTTTGTTACAGTTAAGTGATAAAATATGTAAGGACAATATTTCATAGACAAAAAGTTAAATGCAAAACAAGCTTTACTACATTTACTTGCATATTTCTGTGGGATGATTCAACTATGTTAAATGAATAGAAATAAATAACTATGTCTTTAATTACAAAATCAAACGATGCTTGTGTGAAATATATATTTCAAAAACACTAGTGTTGACATAAATAAAAAAGAGTCAGTTTATTTTCAATACATAGCATGTGACATGTATATATGTCAATATAAGGAAATTAAGAATCAGTCAAATTTCTATACGGTACATAAATGCTGGATATTTCGATAGTTGAAAGATTTGCAACTCTGTTTCTAATAATATTATAAGTTGGTATTTTATATTTAACTATTCATTGTATGAACGAGCAGAAAGGTTTTTTCATATTCATTTGATAGAACGGTACGTAAACGCAATTATTCTAGGAAACATTTAATATAGTTCGTCAAATAATATGATCTCGCAAGAGACATATGTAGCATTATAGACAAAGTTACTATCTCCATAAATGCCTAGGAACAAATTAATATGAAATTTTCTAAGTTATTGCAATTATTATTTTGAAGATTCCCTTTCTCATTTTTTATCTCTTCCTACAATACATACACATGGTGAAATGCCCCATCTAAAGTGCTTATAAATCATTTAATATAAGAAAAATAGTTGAAATCAAATTTATATGATACCGGTTAAAAAACTCAAAGTGACCTTTATGTTTTGTTAAAAAAAAGAAAATGTAAAAGCATACATACGTTATTTCAACCATTCTTCATATACGAAGTAGTTTAGAAGTAACTTTCAAATGGTTCACTTAACTGAATCACCCTGTATCAATTGATTTATATGTTTATTTTTAGTTACTAAAATATTGTTCTTATAATAAATTCTTTGCACCAGTAAATTCGCCAATGTTGGATTATAAGGTATAAAATTCCATAGATTAAATGCTAATTGATATGATGACCATCTAATTATTGAAATTTCAATGCTCATAAAAATTTATAAGATGTTATTTGCTTTTATTACAGACATTCATTACTTCTTTCATTGTTAATAATTTTGTATCCAGAAAACTGTGTGCAAAGTGGTAAAATAAATCATCTACTTGTCAATTTTTGTTGCTGTACATATGTGTTCTTTAGAGATTAGATCCATTTGTTTAATTGTATATAGTATTATGTAACCCTATCCTTTTTGTCAAAGTCATGATGGCTATTTCACTATCTTTATGTTTAAAATTTATAGGAAAAGTATAGTTTGATACTACTTTCAATATTTATAAAATGACAGTGGGAGGATGAATCAATGATTTATATATAAATACCTATCTTGATAGTGTTTATGTAATAATATGATAAGAGTAAAAAAAAGCAATTTTCACGTTAATTCAGATTTATGATTATAAAGCGGCACCAGTTACTTCAGAAAATTAATAATTGGATTTAAGTAATAGCTACAGTTGCATAATATTTTATTGAATGATGAATTGTATATACACGTAATAACATACACATTCCATTTACTATCTTGACCATTTAAGTAATGCTTTACTGATGCCACTTTTATTAAAAATATAAGAATATAGTTTTTTCTTGATATGAGCTCTTACATACTTAAGTTAAATGAGTATGTTTGACAGAATGTACAATTATGAACTTTATAATCATCTGTATAATTCGTAAATAGTGATTATTATGCAACATAAAACACATACAAAGAATGCTTTTCTTTATCTGAATTGAAATGTAAACAATTAAAAATAAATTGCACATAGATCACGTAAGGTTTAGATTGTTCATATACTGTATTCTTAAAATTCATGATCAATAAATCTTTACATTTGAATACAAGATAATGAATGATGAGAATATATTATGCTATATATTATGCCACTGTTCCGTTTAAAAGTAACAAAATTAATGAAATTGTTATGTACAATTCATACTTTTATATAATGAAATATAATTGCATCATAATCAATGCAACGTATAACTCTCATATGGACATTTATTAGTTTTCGTAAATCTATATGATAGATTCTTAGATATTTATGTACTTTATAACATGATGTCTTTTTCCCTGTATTAATCACTTTTAAACCAATTCTTGAGCATTTCTACAATCCAAATTATTTTTCATCGCCCTCACCACCATTTCAAGGATTGGTAATCGGTCCTGCATCCTCACGTATGTCGCCGTATCTCCAAATATTACGCCGACCATGTTCTGCATCTTCTTCCGCTTTCTTGTATTCTTCAATCTAAAATGAAGTTAAACATAAATAAATAATCTTTTATTTATAATAAGTGTACTCGATATTACACCATCAAATATAGGAAAAGTAGTAAGAAGATAAAAATTAACCAATTTAACAAGTCTTCTGTCGCGTTGATTCTGTACGAGTAGCAATCCCTCAGTAATGAGACCTTTTACAATATCTTCATTGTTAGTAGAATCTACTAATGTTACAGCAAGGACATTAGTATTACTAAGTTTATATTCTGTGTTCATTAATAAAATTTTGTCGTTGACATCCTCTTTGAACGCTTCAATTGCTGCTTTTGCATCATCAGTCTGTAAATAGTTAAAAACGTATGGTTATACTGTTTGTAGCAATTCAAAATTGATAAGAATGTATTATGTTTTAATTTTTACATAGGGACACTTACGTCGTTTGGAAGTGCAACACAAGCAAGTGCGTATTCGTGGGCGTACGGTTTATCGGTAGCAAACCGAGATGGCAAGTCGGCGAGTCTTGAAATATTGATTGTTTCTCTATTACCGTAATCAATGTAATATACGCTGACATTTGAACCAGAAACTTTTTCAATCTTAACCCGGTACCATTCATCATCGCCGGAAAATTTAGCAACTGCTAATTCCCCTCTGACAGGTTTGAAAGCCCCCGGAAGTGGCGGATTATTCGACAGCTCTTGTCGTAGTTGTTTTAGTAAAGTTTCCAACATACTACGTTGATCAACTTTCTGCGCATAAAAATGAAGACCATTGACTTCCGAAATTACTACTTTCTGATAATCTATCTTTCTTTCCGCAACTTCTTTGTCATTTTCATTTTTCTCATTCTCAACTTGTACTTCAACGTAGTTTTTCCAAATCTGTAACAATTGTAGTAACGAATGTAAAATTCATAAATTAAACGACGTATTTTAAAATTGTATATACTTCTCAAATTGCTTACATTCAACTTCTTCGTTTTGGCACGTTCTTCAGCTGCTTTAAGGGTTCTAGTCAACTCTCCAAAATCAGGGAAGGTGACAACTTCTGCTAAACCCTCCTCAACGAGAGCGACAGACATGTTCTGGTCATTTACAGTCAACCATCCAATAAAACCACTTCCTTTGGTCTCTGTACTTTCAACTTTAATTTCCACGTCTCTTTGGAAGCAATGTTCTCTTGTGAAGGCCAATGCCTTTTCACCATATTCATCAGCTTTAACTATACCACCACCTGGAAGCGATCTTTGACATCGAGGGGTTCTTATACCAGCCAACACGAATGTGATAAGTTGATCCTCTTTCGGTAAAAAGAGTTTTAGACGAGAACCGCTCGTGACGAATTCAACCACAGCTTTAATGGCCTGTGCTCGCTTAAAAGACGTCAAGTATGACTTGACTTTGGTAGGATCGTTAGAAACATCTACTAATCTGTGGACAGGAATATCCTTCTTTGCATGTAAACCATGCTGAGATTTTTCTGCTTTACTTTCTGCAATTTGTAGCAGATTGTAGTGGGATGACCGTTGGTCGTCATTTTGCCTGTATTTGATCACTCGCACTAAGCCTCGTGCAACCAATGCTTCTGCAATATTTCTGAACAAAAGATATACGAAAATGAATGACAATTGCTCAAATAGTTCAGAGTAAATTAAAAAAAAAAAAAGTAAAATTAAATTATAACGCACGTTTTACCACAAGTAACAGTGCAACACGACTTTTCTGGGAAATTATCTCTGGCAGGTTGAGTGTAATCCACAACAACTTTGACGTTTTTTCTAATGAACTTCTCACGCAAAAATTCTCGTGCTTCTAACATCCATGGGATATCATACAAAGGTTTGAAATCTTTTCTAACAGCATTGTTAGGTTCTTCATTTGGTTTCTTTTCTCTGGACGGTGGTCGAATACTGCTTAGAAAGACTTTCTTGTTTTCACCATTCTGTGTTCTGATTATAAGCGCATCCGCGTTCACAATTTCAACGACAGTACCAGTAAATTCGACTTGCGGTCCAGATGGTTTATAATCTTTCCATAATCGCAGACGCGTTTCTTTTGCAGCTTTTTCTGCAAGATAAAGCTTTTCTGCACCAGCTCTACTGTTGCTAATTGACCAATCTTGGCATTTAGCAAATCCTTCACTCAATAAAATTTCTGCGATATTTCCTATAAAATAAAAAACAAAGAATTACGATACATGAAATTAATAATTATTTTACATATTTAAATCAGATACAATATAAATACTAACCCTTTGGATGTAGAATACTTCCAATGAAGTTATTGTTATTAACTGATTCAAGCACAATTTCGACATCTCTGTGCAAAAGACGCGATTCTACAAAATATCTTGCTTCGTCTGCATAAGGATTACCTGCTGAATTTTCGCGTCGTCCATTTGGCCAACCAGGACATCGAACACCTGATATCATTAACACTATGTTGTAAAAATCTGGTAGCAAAAGTGCTTTCACTGTTGAACCATCAAAAACAAATTCGATGATGGCCTTCACCGGCTTTTTCTTAAATTTCTCAACCAATTTTCTAGGGTCATCCACTATCCATTTAACATCACGTACATGCTCAGAACCTGGTGATTCTGACCACTTTCCTCTTTTTGCTGATTTAGCTGTTTCTTCTAGTTCAATAAGTTTTGCGTGTTGTGGACTCGGATTTCGAGTATCTTTTTTTTACACTTACCAAACCGCGAGTAACTAAGGACACAATTACATTTTCTCCCGTTTGATCTGTAAATACGAAATTTTATATTAATTTTTAATCAATTTAAACAAATAGTAAATAAATTCACACCTAAAACTGACATACCTTTCCCTAACCACACAGTACCGTAAATTCTATTAGGATTGATTTGTTTTTCTACAGCAAAGTGTACATCCTTGCCAATAAGCTTCTTACGCAAGAATTCTCTTGCCTCCCAGGCATACGGTTCATCTTTGCTTTCAGAAGGACTGCAATGTTTAGAATTCTGTAGTGAATTTATATGAAATTATAAAATAATGATAAATACCTATTGTTTCCTTTCCACCGTTCCAATTTTGGAGCAGTAATGTTATAAAGAATAATTGTAATTTCAGGTGGTGGACCGCCCATAGGCTGACCACGAACAACAATGGTGTCTCCTGAAGTAACCTTAAAATATAAAATTCTACATTAGGAAGAGCAATAAATAAATTTATTTTTCATTCTTAATATTATACTCTACTAGATAATAGCACGACGTCCTGCAATTTAATACTTTTCATAGAAGATTGGATGGATAAATTATGTATAAAATTTTTTAAAATGTAACAACATAATCGAAAGAATATGCTAAGCAATAATAATTGAGAATACTATGAAATACATTTATAGAAACGTGATAAGCACCCGTTTGCCTATTAATGACGAACTATAGGGAAAATTTGAGTATAGAACGAAAATACTTTAATGTAAGGACCATATGTTTTCGGTATAGATCTTTCGCTGTAACTACGCCGAATACATCGTATGGTTTCAAGATAATGGGTTACATGTAACAGTAATCACATAAATCACACTTATTTTTGCTTAAATACTGCATGGAGGAACGGATTACTGTAAAATTCAAGATGCCTCACCTGTTTCACTACTCCTTTCGTTCCATTCCATTGCCCCTGGGGTGCGCTCATCGTGTTGCTCGTTTACTACGTTAAGCACCGAGAAAAAATCTATAATTTTCCAGTCAATACCTTCCCAGATATATTATTCGATAAACAGAATTTTTCTGTGCACTAGTCTTCGCTTTTTTTGTAAGTATTCGTCAGAAATTTAAGAAAAATTTGACATGTTGGATCGGAGTAGAGAAACTCACGCTTTCCACGTATTGTGGAGGAGTCGGCACGAGCGCAATCTACACAGAAACATCGTCCAAGTACGTTTGATTTGGTGGTGATGTGGCACACGCAACACTTCGACAAACAACAGTGTCGCGCTCTATCGGTCATCTTACAATAAGTATATACATACACCCTGATCGGCAGAAAAAGTGTTAAAATATTTTTATTATAAAATAATCGCATGAATCTTTATCTTTCTAACGTTACTATATAAAGACTTTTCTTATTCTAGATTATTTGAAAATATTTTTATTTGAAAATCAACGGTAATAAAAAGTATTGTATATATTGCAAAAATAGACCCAATGTGAAAATATGTATGCAATGTATATAATCAGATTATGAAGCATGTACAGGTACGAGCGTAACTTCTCCACGTGTGGCATTATATTTAAAAATGACTTGTACTTTTATGGGTAATATGTATTTTTAATTCTAGGATATATATTTATATACGTGTGTATGATGGAAATGTTAGAGCTATAAATATCTTATTGAGAAGATAGCTCAAAACAATGTTTATTTAATTCTGTTATGCTTACACAGCAATTGCTTGAAATAAAAAGGAAAATTTTATATACCTGACAAATAATTATATAATACACATAATTATTTATTAGATTATAAATAAAGTCGAAAAGATAAATTTAATACAATTTTTTTCACGTTTATAATTTTAGTAAGTAAAACCCCAAAATTGATATTAATTTTACTGTTTATTATACATTCTTTCACTATAGTGCTTTACTAGAATTGTCTGTCCTTCACAAAACAAACTTAGGTCACTTGAAATTTTGTTTTTATGCTGAAAAAAATTAGTTTACGCGCGATTTTATTATGGGTCTGAAATAATTTCTACGATCTTTACGATCTCATACACAAACAATTTTCTTTTCAAAAATAACATTAGATCTTCCGTATTTTTATTTGAACAAAGGTCTACGTTTATTATATATAACATTTCGAATGCATAAAAATATCTTAAAAAATGTTTTAATATATTCAGAGACAGTGTTAGAATTACAAATATTACAAGCCTAAATTTTCTAATAATTCGTTTTAATAAAGGAAGATAATTACATTTATTTAAACCAGTAAGTAGTGTTTTAATTTTGCACAGAATTGTTTACAACCATTTTAGTTATTACACTACATGATGGTTTGACAAATGGAATGGCGATAGTATGAAACGAATTTAAAATATTATAAATAGTACAAAAAAAAATCACAGACGATAATGTAATGACATGAAAATGATACAAACACATTTTAAGACAGAATCAAGTTACAGGCTCCTACCTAAAAATATATTCATTAAATAAATATAAAGATTTTGTTATGCATAAAAATAAGCATGATACTTCATTCTGTCATATTAACAACAAACAAACAAAATGAAAAAGTACTTGTTCGGTACTTAAGTTGAAATTATTTGTAACAGTCTTTCTACATCCTATAAGTCTTTGGATTTAGTCAAATAAGTTAAAGAACAATTTTAATCTACTTCTTCCATCCTAGAAGCTTCTTCTGTATCACCCTCTACCGGAGGAACTTCTGTATCACCCTCTACCAAAGGAAATTCTGTGTCCATTTTTTCTTCTTCTACAATTGGTGTATCATCATCATCATCATCATCAAAGCCAAGTCCAAGTTTAATCATCCTGTATATTCTGGATGCATGTACTTGTGGAGTTTCTAGCACAAAACCAGATGTCAAAAGTGCAGTTTCAAAGAGAAGCATAACAATATCTTTAACAGACTTGTCATGTTTGTCTGCTTCAACCTTCTGCCTCAAGTTTTCCATGATTGGGTGATTTGAATTGATTTCCAAATGTTTCTTAGCAGCCATGTATCCCATGGTTGACGTATCTCTGAGAGCCTGTGCTTTCATAATTCTCTCCATGTTTGCAGTCCATCCATACTGTGATGTGACAATACAGCATGGAGAGTCAACTAACCTGTTGGATACAACCACCTTTTCAACCTTCTTGTCCAAAATGTCCTTCATAACTTTGCAAAGATTTTCGAATTTGGCTTTATCTTCTTCACGTTTCTTCTTCTCCTCTTCATCTTCTGGAAGCTCCAAACCTTCCTTTGTAACAGAAACTAACTTTTTACCATCAAATTCTTTCAGTTGTTGTGCAACATATTCATCAATAGGCTCTGTCATGTACACTACTTCATAACCACGTTTTTTAACGCTTTCTAGGAATGAACTATTAGCTACTTGTTCCTTGCTTTCACCAGTAATGTAATAGATGTGGTTCTGATCTTTTTTCATTCTACCAACATAATCTTTCAATGAACACATTTCATCCCCAGAGGCAGATGTATGGTACCTCAACAACTCTGAGAGTTTCTTCCTATTTTGACTGTCTTCATGAATACCTAATTTTAAATTCTTGCTAAATTGTTCATAACATTTCTTATAATCTTCCTTGTCTTCTGACAATTCTTCGAAAAGTTCTAAACATTTCTTGACTAGATTCTTTCTGATAACTTTAAGAATTTTATTCTGTTGCAACATTTCACGAGAAATGTTTAATGGAAGATCTTCACTATCCACAACACCTTTAATAAAGTTCAGATATTCTGGGATAAGATCTTCACAATTCTCCATGATAAAGACTCTGCGAACATATAATTTGATATTGTTCTTCTTCTTTTTGTTCTCAAATAAATCAAATGGTGCACGACGAGGAATAAATAGTAACGCACGGAATTCCAATTGACCTTCTATAGAGAAGTGTTTGACAGCCAAATGATCATCCCAATCATTAGTCAAGCTCTTGTAGAAATCACCGTATTCTTCTTGTGAAATGTCATCCGGGTTTCTTGTCCAAATAGGTTTTGTTTTGTTGAGTTCTTCATCTTCAGTATACTTTTCGTTAATTGTCTTCTTTTTCTTCTCTTTCTCTTCTTTCTCTTCCTTCTTTTCTTCTTTCTCTTCTTTATCTGCAGGTTCTTCTTCTTCTTCTTCTTCATCATCACTCAATTCCTTTTTTCTCTCTTTCTCAACAACTAATTTAATTGGATAACCGATGAATTGAGAATGTTTCTTTACGACCTCCTTGATTTTAGATTCTTGCAAGTATTCTGTCTGATCTTCTTTGATATGCAATATGATTTTTGTTCCTCTTCCAATTGGTTCTCCAGTGTCTTGACGGACTGTGAATGAACCACCAGCAGAAGATTCCCACAAGTATTGTTCATCATCATTGTGTTTAGAGATAACAGTAACTTTATCTGCTACCAAATAGGCAGAGTAGAAACCCACACCAAATTGGCCAATCATAGAAATGTCTGCACCAGCTTGGAGAGCTTCCATGAATGCTTTTGTTCCTGACTTGGCAATAGTACCCAAGTTGTTTATGAGGTCAGCCTTGGTCATACCAATACCACTAAAAAAAAATAAATAATGGTTACTCATACATATATCCCATTGTGAAATTAAAACTCGAAATAATTTGTTTTCTTTTCTTAAATTAGGATTAAATATAACATTTTTTAAATGAAGTAAGCTGTCATTCTTAAAACATTGTAGTCTTAAACAATTACAAGATTAAAGTAACACTTACGAGTCAAGAAGTGTCAAAGTACAATCATTCTTGTTAGGAATAATTTTAATGAATAATTCTTTACATGTATCCAGTTTTGAGGGGTCAGTGAGGGACTCATAACGGATCTTATCCAAAGCCTGCAACAAAATAATCAGAATGTCTTAATGATTTTTATAAAATATTAAAGAATTCATTCGTAAATTCTGTTTTTTTCGAAACTACAAATATCAAACTTGAATGCTATCGAAAATGATGACAGAAGTAAACACACAAAAATATGTCACTTACATCGGACGAGTTTGAGATCAATTCTCGAATGAAGATTTCTTTGTTGGAGTAGAAAGTGTTGATGATTAAGCTCATCAACTGAGCAATTTCAGCTTGGAAGGCGAAAGTTTCGACTTCTTCGCTTTCAGCCATTGCTACGTCCTCCGGCATTTTCCTATTTAATATTGTCCTTATTCAATACAATATAAATTATAATACTGAATCACATAAACACTATACCGGCGATGTTACGCACTAATGTACACAATTATTCGCACGTAATTGCAATCGGTAAACGTAGATTTTCACTTGCTCTTGACAGTCAGATTCGCGCTCCGTCACTTTTCAAAGTATTGAATACTGCTGCGCTTCGGGCGCTTTTATCGAGCTTTGAAGATTCTAGAAGGCATTCGCCGGAAGTTTGTCCATCCTCTGGAATATTCTGTCATGTACGTTATTGTAACGATGTTTTGGTGACAGTATTTTACAAGATATTTAATAGAAATATTATCAAAAATGTATTCTACAAATTTTAAAATTCATCATGAATGAAATTAATCGATCTTTGCAGAGGGTAGAATAAAATTAGTCTCTTTTGAACGTTGTTACGTAGTAACCGGAAATGGCGACATCCCTGTACTGTATCTAGAAACATCGCGATACCTCGAAACGAAAAATTAAGGGATGTATATGCGGCAAATGCCAAAAATTGGAATACCGTCGCGTATACATATGTATATGCATATAAAGTAAAGAATTTTGTAGAAATTGTTGTTTCCATACTGATCGTTTCATTTCTAAAAACTCATTTTATTAGTCAGTAACTGTATAGTATGAGCTTTAAATAAAGGGTGAGAATTGATGTATAAATTTTCGTATTACTCTTCTAACATTAAAATATGTTATTATCCATGGTTCATTTAACCTAATTTATCGGAATTTAATTGTATGTCACATATTGCTGCAATAGGTAGGTTCAAGTTGTAATATCTTCATTTCCCCTATTATTTCTTCATGTCTGTTTCAATTTGTTTGATTATCCCGAAAAGTTCAATTGTATTGTCTAGAATAATAGATATCTTGTAGGATTTTCTGTCAATTAAAATTATCGCTCAATTAAAATACAAATTTAACATTGTTTTAGTTTTCTTTAAATCTACGTCGTAAAATGTAGAGCATGTTTAGACAAGGTACTAGCTAGTGGTATTGGAAAACGGTATAAAACTGTATGCTTTTGCATTACAAATGAGAATCCATTTATTTATAAAATAATGTTTATTTTAAATGAGTATATGTAGATATGATATCCGTTATGTGATGTCTTCTGAATTTTCAAAATAGGAATAGAATTTCTGTGTTGCAGTCCTACATAGTTCTCGAGGAGACTGTTTTATTTTGGCAGAGGGCGTGAGAAACTCCTGGTTGTTAGCGATGTCGGTATTTCAGAATATCTGACCACACCATAGGATGTACGTTCTATTCAGACAAGGTACTTCATCTGTGTTTCTACTTTGTCTATGCCTAAACATTACTATTGTCGACATCTGTTGTTCACAAAGAAGACTATAGCGACTGCTTACAAGATTAAGAACAATTCGTCACGTTAATTTTTTTTACAGAAACCTGTGTAAGATAAAGTCTTATAACTACTACAATTATATTATAAGATATCACTATGCTGATATAAGTTAAAATACTGTTATGCACCATCGAATATTATAATTAACAACTTATTCATAGGACGATTTTCCTTTATAAGAGCAATGAAAAAAATCAAATATTTTCTGCTGTTTCAGTAATAATGCTACTTTTCAAATGTTTATTACTATTTTCGGAAACGCAAAAATCTCGGCGCATGCGCGTTGCGATATAATCACGCGTCTCGGCTGTGCTCTGCGCGCGCATCTCGGCGCGACTCGCGGCTTTCAATAAAAAATTGAACGTACCGCACGCCAGTAAACTGTGAGAGGTTTCCAGCGATTCGTCAGGTGAAACTCTTGGTCGTTGTTAAATTTCGTTTCGTCAGTGCTCCTTACATCAAACATTTTCGACTTATGCATCACGACATACACAAAAGCAAACAATTACATTCTCTGAAGTTAATACAACAGTACCGATTCGCCGAAAGCATCGGTCAGCTGTCAAACTGTAAGCGATAGGAAGCCGTGTATGTTGCTCAACTTCTCTCCAACATCTCTGCCGTGGTAGTGGAAAAGCGACGACGCGGGACCAATGGATATCAGTCGGCTACAAGCCGCGGAGAACGTTAGGTCTGCGGAGACTTGATCGATTCGAAGAATAGTGCAGCGTCTCGTGCGGATTGTCATTACCACCGAGTCACTGATTCTTATCGCGTGGTGTTTTAACAAGCGGTTTTCGGTTTTCGAATTTCGTTTCGTGGCTGACAGAGGAATCGCGAGCAGGAAGAGTCGGAAACGAAAATAGAAACGTCGTAGCAGGAACACGTGACATCGAATGTGACAAACTGCGAACAGACGAGACGTTTTAAGACGATTGGTCAGATTTCGCGGTGACGTGAATAATCTCGAGGAAGAACAGTGACACGGGAATCTATTGGCAATTTCACCAGAAGACACCCAGTGAAGTTGCCTCGGTGGGTGCCATTGACCGCCATATTCAGGAGATTCGTTCGAGACAGTTTCGAAAAAACACTTGGGTAGGTGATAAGTCCGTGCAGTGACAGGAGCATTGGTAGGTTAGGGGTCGGTTGTTAAACACGTCACGCGTGTCAGTCGGTGGTTAGAACACAACGCAAACCACATCGCCGAGATGGAGTTCAAGTTCAACGTAAATAAACTCTTGCCCAGGAAGATCAACAAGGTCACGCACACTCTCATCCCAGAAGACTTCAAAGGTGACCGTCGAGAATTAAAGTAAGCACACGTTCAATGTCACTTTCAGCGATTCAAATGTTTTCGCGTGGTTTATTGATGTTGACCTCTCTCACGCCACCGCTTGGTCTACCTTTTTTTGGAGAATTTTTCATCTCGATTTATTGATACGAAACGTCGAGTATAAATACAATCTCTTTTACAGCGCAGATTCTCTCGATCGTTTTGCGAATAAGGAGTATCAAACTTTTTGCGATCGAATATATCGAAATGCCGTAAGAGGTATTGCTTATCGCGACTGTTGTCGTCATCTTCAAGGTTATCTTGTAATATGGAACGTGCATGGTACTTTCACTTCGCGTCGATGACACGAGTGTGGTAATTTAAAGTCATTCTTGCGTCTCGATGACTTCCCGGAACAGAATCGGTTCGGTCCGGTCCGACCCCGGCACGTAAAGAAACTGCGTCTGGCATGACACATGCACATTGACACCTTCGCGTTCGCCGATATTACCGGCGAATCGATGGTGGAAGCAAATGTCATTGTAATAGTTCCATGTGTTGGCGTGGCTCGAATTTTACGGAGATATTCTGACGCAAGGAATTTTTGCAAAACTGCGAACGTGTAAATTTCATTATCATCTGTTTATTCAGATGTCATCAGTTTCTTGTTCTGGCGCGATACATTGGTGTAGGTGTAACTTCCTAGATAGAAGACCTAACATTGTTTCTCTAATATTTTATCACGATAAAGAACAATGTACTGTTACTGTTATGATAGTTTTATTTTCTGTGTTTGCTACATTCATTAATAATATTATCGCTTGATTTAGATAGTTGTTTTTAATGTTATTTTTTATTATTTTAGCAAATATAGGGGAAAGAAAATAGAAAGAAAATAGATAAATCAATTGACAACTGAGCTAGCTATCATAGAATGATAGAACAAGCGATAATTAGAACAAACAAAATGGTCAACGTTAAGATCGATAAAATAGATTAGCGACGTTCATTTTAAAGCTTGAAGCCTCTATTTTGCACTCCGCTGTTCATTTTCTTATAACATGTTCTTGCATAACATGGCAGAAGGGAGACTGAAGGAAGATACGTACTTTCACGAAAATATTAGAAATTGAAACGTTTCTAAAAACTTTAAGACATCTTTTTTCACTATTGACTCTACCATAAATTATGAGATTGAAGCTTCGCTTTTATATTGATCTACTAGAACTGACATTGCTCTTCGATATTACAATAAATTGGAATATTCTTTGGAACCATCACGGCAAAGATCAAGAAAGAAAAGAAAACAAATAAATTCCAAATCGAACCTTATACGCTCGATTATGTGAGTGAGGAGAAATGAAACCTTACACCTGTTGAGAACAGAGTTCACCGCAAAATGCGTAACGCCGCATACTTGTGTAGGTGAGAGTTGTTCGCCGAGAATAATCAACTTCGGAAAACCGGCTGGCTGCCTTATAATTGGCCTAATGCCGTCGACAGCATTTTCAATCTCAAATATGCTCTGTTGTTGCTTCGACAACAATTGACTGTAAATTTATGTCAGGTTATGTATTTATGAATAGGTCAAATCCAAAATAACAAGAACATTTAGGACAATTCATATATTATGATGTTGTCAATCATTACCAAAATCATTAAGAAAAGAAGTGAAGGTTCACATAGTTACTGAATTCTGCAATCGTTGTAAAAATGATTTTTTTGTTTCTCAGATCTAGAACTGTAGGTACAGTTTCAGTCAGACTTCCCAAAGGGCACAGCCGATTAAGATGGTCAAAACTGCCCTTAGAGGTTTTTCAATGAGTCATACACCGTTCGATAGCTGACCAATCAAAACTCATCTGTGTAAAATTTTAACCCCGTAACTTGTCCGTGAGGGTAGTAACAGGGTAAATTAGATTTTGCGGTTTTCCGGCATTTTTCCACCTTTAGCGGCTTTTTAAAATTTTGAAAAAAATATGGCTTATTTTGGACATTAAACCGCATGTTATAGAACTTTATCAGATTTTTCAGTTGCAAGCTGTGATTATCAAAAATGAAAAACCCCCAAAAAATCGGAAAATTGAAGATTTCTCACTGTTATGTTATATTCAAAACTTTTATATTAATTCCCTGATAAAGTACTATCACGGCTCGTGTACTCAATTTTTCTCAGATTTTTTGCCAACCTGCAACATTGTCAAAAAAGATGAAAACCCAATGTGTCGATGTTTTTTGCTGTCAGAATGAAGCTACTACTTTTCTAGCTCACCGCGAGAGTGGATTAAGTAATTTTAAACGTTATTGCATCGAAACAAATAATTTTTTAAAGCGAGCAAAAAAATTGTAACAAGCGGAATATATGTCGAAATGTTTCCGCTCATTACAACTCAATCGGTTAGCGCGATGGTTAGAGCGTACGATTTTGGTGCTGCTGGGCTCGGGTTAAAATCCCATCGGAGGCTAAGTTTTTTTTTCGTAAAACACATTTTATTTTTCCAATTCTATATCACATGGTTTATTTAAATGACTTTACAAATATGTGTGTAATGTTTTAAGAACATTTTTTTTAACATTTGAAAAATATTTAAGTCAACATACATACAAAAATAGTTTTGGAGTATCTCTTATTTTATCCATTCTCTAACTACATATGTTCGTCATTACGGTTTTGTTTAACATTCTTTAGATTACAGTTCATTAATTTTGCTTCTAAGCTTTTCGTCTTCAGCAAATACGGGTAGAAACGAGTCTTCGTCCCGGAAACCAATTCTTTTTTTATGACTTCCTTTTATGAGAAAGTTTTCTTTTGTGCAAACGGCCAATGGGTCCGTGGATGTAGAGGCTGAAGATGCCGGAATCAAGGAGGTTTGTAATGAATCGGACTGGTCCAAGGATGTAGAGCCTGATACATTCCACATTCCTACATTCCTACATTACTACATTCCTACATTCCTAGATTCTTACATTCCACATTCCTACTATCCTACATTCCTACTATCCCACATTCCTACTTTCCCACTTTCCAGCATTCACATTCCTACATTCCTACATTCCACATTCCTACATTCTACATTCCACATTTCTACATTCCCACATTGCATATTCCTACGTTGCACATTCCTACATTTTTACATTACTACTTTCCTACATTCCTACGTTCATACATTCCTACATTTCTACTATTCTACAATTCTACAATTCTACATTCTGCATTTCTACAATTCTGCAATTCTACAATTCTACAATTCTGCAATTCTACAATTCCACATATCTACGTTTACAATTATTACATTATACATGCTCGTTCATGTTTTGTTGAGTTGTGCATCTCACGCAGCAACATAAACATATTAGTTAGTTACGCCTTACCTTCTAATTTGCATACGACAAATCACGAAAATGAACGAATTTCAAGAAGCAAAGTAACATTATTTTCGTAAA
This sequence comes from Augochlora pura, assembly GCF_028453695.1. Classification (NCBI taxonomy): domain Eukaryota; kingdom Metazoa; phylum Arthropoda; class Insecta; order Hymenoptera; family Halictidae; genus Augochlora; species Augochlora pura. The sequence goes on along the minus strand of NC_135778.1, from coordinate 16,614,606 downwards.
GTTGACCAGGCCGTAAAGCAATCATGCTCGAGATACTCCAATCTTATAATAAAAATACATTATATTTAAATTATATAATGAAAATTGATTATATTTAAATTTTATAATAAATATTAATTATATTTAAATTAGTAATACTTTCTTAGAGACACCTTTCATCCACATCAAATTCGAATCCAAGTCCATTGTATAATAATTACTTTATGGCACGGAAGGTTTACGACTTCGTAACACCGTGCAGTCCCGTCTCAATACGTACAGAGTCATAAAGTAATCATGTTCGCGGTTTTTTGGACAATGAATTTGATTTACGACCGAATGGACATTTCGGACTCGAAAAACATTTAGGCAAACACGATTTTGTGTCCTAACTTGGCCGTAAATCAAAGTTCCTTTCCGAAAACCGTAAATTTTTGAGTGCTACACGACTCGGAGGTCCAAATATAGTGTCTACGATTGTAACGTTGCATTTGTTTCTTTGTCGCGAACTTTCGTTCGGTGTATATCGTGATAAAAATGGTTAAAAATCTGAAGAAATATACACTTGTTATTTGTAATGAGTGCGTACGGTGTTAGAACGCTATAAAGAATGTGAAGCGGTGGAGAGCAATAAATAATTATATTTAAAAAATATGACAAACAAAATACTTGTAGTTACAACGACGTGTGACGAGATTTCCTGGGTAGATTAGGTCAGTCCATTAAAAACGTACACAAGGGGAAACCCCTCCACCATTTACTAAATAATAGTTGGATAAAATGGGTCCACCAATTAGAAAGAATCTATCAGAGTTGAGACGGCGAAGGTGGGTCGATAGTCTGACGCCAAAAAACGGGGACGCCATTGACTATGGTGCTCCTTGAACCCCGTGGAAATTACCGGAAATAGACTGTCGAACCCTTTTGGCGCCCTGTACGGGTTTAGGCCACGTCAAGTGCCATTCAGAACGGCATGGCCACGCTGACACTTCACCAAGTAAGTCAGCCGATCCTCTTTAGCCGTACTAGAGTCATAAACTAATCAATTTGTCAAACAGACGCTAAACAGATTCTCAAAAATGGCATCGCCCAAACCGATCGCAACCTAAACCCGGAAGAAAGCCATGCGACCATATACGCGTCGCGACATTATCTTTGTAAAATAATATGGAATAGCTGGTTGCAATGCACCGTGAACTTAACTCTTTGTACTCGAAACCATTTTAAATGTTAATCTGAAATAATTTTCCTGGCTCATAGTATTTCCATTTTATTAAAAATTATCTTGGGACGTGATAGAACAATTTGAATGGTGCCGCAGACTCGCCACTCAAGTGCAAAGGGTTAATAATTTTTCCGATAGAACGAGATCATTCGTGTTCGTTGTTTATCACGCGAAATTAAGCTTTCGTATATTATATTCACTTTTTGCACTCGAAATTGACGCTTTCGTCGATCGATTCGATAACAATAGCATTTTTTTAAAATCTCGCGGTGTATTTTGATCTCCTCGCGGCTGCGTAGCAGAATGACGCGCCATTGACCTTTTTTCACGTCTGGAAAGGAGTAGTATTATTTCACAAGGTGGGAAAGAGCAAACTCCGTCTAAACGTTCGTAAATTCTTCAGCGGTGACTCGTAACGCTTACGGAAGTCGATGATGAAATTCTGCAGCGGTTATTTGGTTTATCCTGTTGCACGAGATTGACACCATAAATCTAACGATCTATCATCGAGCGTCTGTATTTTATCGTAACCTGTACATTCTATCGTTACGGTAACGAAGAAATAAAAAATAATTTGTTATCGGTACGAAATTCTGATAACATAAATGTTTTTATTCATACAAATTTGAGATCGATTTACATGCTCTATCTATTAATTGTTAATTAGGAAGTCGAAATTGTAAGAGGAATTTTTTAATCTAATTCGATTTATTTTGGTTTAACAAAAATTCGATGGAAATAGACTTTCGGTGAGAAATTATTGGTTTTACGAATACCGTTCACTTTTACTTGCAAATCTTGTACTGACTGTAGTTCCACATAGTACGGGGATAGCAGACTCCCCCTCACGCCTGATCCGGCCAATTTAAATCTCAGTTACATTGTTAGAGCAAAGTATGTTATGTCAGCAAAGCAATTGATGCCTGTGAATACTACAAAGGAAATTGTTAAGTGTAAGATTTTAATATTTATAGTCCACTGTAATACAATTCTGTCAGAATCATACCGTGCAGAATGTTATTATCATTATACATGTCGCAGTCGAACGAGAGACAATTTATATTAGAAAGAACACGTGTCAAATGATCTTCTTTTGATCTCCAACGAAATTAATTTCGATTCTTTTAATATTTATAACTAAATTGTCGATTTTTTTATATATTTACAGTATACCCGGTTATTTGTTATCTTGTGTATTAACACTTTAACCACCATTTATTACAATAAATGAATATACTTCACAAATCACAAAAATATTGGTATGTTATATTTTATTTTTGCTATATGATCCGCTTCCTTCGATGCATCATTAAGAATAATTATTCGAACAGAACTAAGAGTTCCTGACGGATGAATTAATAATGACCAAATCTAAAACTCAATTGTTACTTCTTACGTTTTTATCATAATTTTCTTTATAGTTGTACCTTTCATAATTGGAAGATTTGGTAATTGATTAATCCCTTTAATAATTGGTGCTCCAGATGTAGCATTCCCACGTATAAACAACATAAGATTTTGATTATTAATCCCATCACTATTTATAGTAATTATAAATAATATCTTTAATTCAGGATCAGGAACAGGATGAACAGTCTACAATAGCCTATCTAATGCTTAAAAATTATATAATAGCATCTCAATAATAGATAATTAATTATTGTTCGCCGTGATGGGTAAAAATCCGATTTATAGTCTATCGGTCGGTAAAATATTAATAATATTAGGCGAGGTTCGAAATTGTTTTTGACCAGCAAGTTAGCATTATGGATCAATGAAATGTAACGGAGTAGCAGACCGAATGAATTCCAGCGGTGACCTCTTTAAAATCAATCATATTTCCATAAATTACGATAAGATTTAGAACGATTTGCATACGCTACACATCGACGTTGAATTAATTACAGTTACTATTATTGTATCAGCAACCTGAATCGTATTTCGCGGCAATAGTTCCAAAGGGATTTCATGCACGTTTTTTATCCAATAATCCTGACACATGGTGTTGTATTTATGGCAACGATTTGCCTTTGTAAAATCTTTTCCACGCACGGCAGTGTTATCTTTACAAATTCTGGATTAACGAAATATTGTAACTCTGAAAACAATTAAAAATCAAAATTAAGGAGAAGTACATTTTATAGTCACACTATTAAAATACCTTGCAAGCTTATGAAAATATTTTTACAAATTTTAAAATGATGCAAACTATCGTATTCTTATACCAACAAAAATATGATGTTTAACAAATTGTCGAGCGATATAAATTATTATAAAAATACTATAAAATACTACAAAAATATTATAAAATACTATAAAAATACTATAAAATTCTGAGATATTATAAGTTATTTGTAACATTAAGAAATGAGATATCATTTTTACAAATTTTGGGGACATATAAAATTCTCGAATGCTAGAAAGTATATCGATCCAAAGAGAAACAGTCCGAAAAACTGTAGAACGATGAGTAGTACAGAATTTTTGCGAACTGCATTTTCGCGGAGTTCGCGGTACTCGGGAGTTTCGCGTACTTCTTGGAGCTCGAAAGATCAACGAGAGCGATCCTCGCAGCGTTTTAGAAAACGAATGCGCTATGATTTCGCCGTGCCGGCGGGGCACATAATAATTTACGTTTCCGATACATATTCATAAGAGCGCGATTTCCTTTTTCTCGTGAAAGCAGCGTGAAACTCGCGAAGCCACCGTACTTTTATTGTTCCCGATATAATTGCTCCGGCGTGGCGGCTCAGGCGTTTTATTGGTTCCTCGACGATTCTCGTTCTCTTCCTCAAGCCGGCTAATTAATTCATGCCGTCGCCGAGGCTCTATCACACGTTGAAATATCGACGATAAAACGTCAACGAGGAGTTCGATACGCGGGCTCCGCGTTTGCGATAAGCGCGCGACGTTTAATTGCGTACGAATCGTTCGATCTTACGCGAGCTAATCGAAGAAAGAATAATACGAGAGCAAGTAATCGCAGTATATGGCGCGTAACTGTAACCGCTTCGGTGGCACCGTAAGCAATTACTAAATCGCGGGGTTCTCACCCATTCATAAAGATCTCCAGGATCGAATAAGATTAGTGCGTTCGTAAATGCGCAATCTTTTAATTGCCTCCACCGTTTTTTTATCCATATTTTGTTACCTTTTATCTTGTCGCGAATGTTAATTCTACGATTTTCAATTGTAAGAATTATTCGAGATACGCGTATAATATTTACGGTAATAATATTCGTTAGAGTTGAAATAAATCGCGAACAATTTCCTGGTTTTTAAGGGGAGCGCGTATCCCGCTAATTAATTTATTGCGATCTTATACATTTTTAAAATTTCTTTCTTGAAACTGTTTCCGATTCCGGATACTGAAATCTGAAACGTAAAGCTTTCATGAAAGATCGTTACACGCACGAGCAAATATAAATTTCATATTAATTCGTTATGTGATTTATGTTAATTTTTATGTTCCATTCGAACTAATTACGACTGCTTAGTATCTCAGCATTAAACGAGTTCTTTTATTACGTTCTGTTCAATAAAAAACGATCGTTCGATTGACAATTATTCGTCAAGTAACAATTTATAGACCGGTTTGTTACGATCAATTATTTTGGCGGTATTGTAATTTTACATAATTTTACTACATTGTCATTCACATTACAACATTTATTTCTATACAAGAAATGAATAAGTTAACCCTTTGCACACGAGTGGTGACTCTGAGGCACCGCTGAAATTGTTAAATCACGTTCCAAAATAATATTTCCACTATAAAGATTTAGATTTCAAAAATTGTTAAAAGTGTAATGCATAAAATACACTTTCTCATATAAAATGGAAATGCTATATGACGGAAAAATTATTTCAGAATTACAGATAAAATGGTTTGTTACGCTAGTAGACTAATTCATCTGAGATACTTGGACACACTGGCATTAATTAATTACATATCATTGCATATAAAATTGCACATTGCGTTCACGAGAGTAGAAGGAATGTCTGACGAGAAATACGCGTATACATGTGTGAAACATTTCGCATGAATCCCGCCGATCTATCAGCGATCTACGGCGTCGTTTCAATGCCTCGTGAAAAAAACATTATACCGCACCGATTATCCATCACAATTTGCATTGTAAAGTGGCCCATTGGCGCGACTCCAGTTCTAGAATTGGGTCGGATCCCACGACACATTAACTTAAGTTACACGATCGATCTTCCGAGTGGGAAGCGACCTAAGGAAGCGAAAAAATATAGAGTGAAGTTTGCGTATGTATGAACACAAGCCGGTATATACATTTAAATAGGGAAAATCGGTGCGCATAGACTGTGACTGTAGTCCGATCGGTATCAATGTAACGAGTGTTTCTGTTCCAAGAAAATTAGAATGTGTATCTCGCGGTACGATCGGTCTGCGGATTTTATCAATTCGCGATAAAACCGAGCAGATTAAGTTCAAAACAGCTTCGATAGATTTCGATTTAAGATGCCTAGTACCTTTTTATAGAATCCGATCGTTCTCCAAATTAACTCTGCGGCGCCATAGAAATTGTTACACCAAATTCCAAAATTATTTTCATAGATATCACCGTAGCTTATATTTAAAAAAATTGTTAAAATTCTAATTGTTATATGAGTCGCGTAACTCAATTTCATGCGAACCGAATGCACTTTGTTATACAAAATGGAAATATTATAAACCAGAAAAATCATTTCAGATTTACAGTTGAAATTACTCCGAGTGCAAAGAGTTAATTTCTGAACAAATCAATGCTTCTTCGAACAACAAATAACTTCTAGCGAATAAAAATGAACAAATAACAGCAAAAATAATAGCAAATAAAAATGAAGAAACAACTTCTTGTTTCAATGAATTTTCGTCGGTATAAAATCGTATTCTGATAAATTCTGATCAAGATAAAGTATTCGACAACGCGGAGCAAAATTCGATCCATTAATCCTTTTATTTCTTATCCGGGATCGTTCGCGAGCCGTAATGTTTCGCGAACACGCGTCGATATTAAAAGTACAAGAAAACGTAAAGGCGATTTTCACTGTCCGTGAAATTAATTAATACGGCTAATTGTGTACGGCGAGCAGCGGCTACGGTTGTTCGCTGGAACAGGAAGAGTGATTATCAGTTTGAAGTACCTCGTTGATCGTTAATTGACAGGGCTACCCGTGTGTAGACGATTCTTTACGGGATTCGCATGATCCCAAGTATGCGGAACGAGAAAACGCGGTGCGCGCACCGCCGCCGTCGCTGCCGGCTCTCTGACTCAGACGCTAATTTCAGTGCCTCGAAGCATAATCGGATTGTGTAATCGATTTTATAAATCGTCGCGTTTAGGAGGCGCGCCTGTCCCTCGTGACGACGGTAATTGTTTCGCGAAACGAGCCGGGTGGCACCGTGAAAGAATCGCAAACATTTAGCCAACTTCGCTAAAAAAAGTCTCTCGTTTTTCCTGACCGAAAGCCCCGATAAATATTTACTTGGCCAAAAAGGTCTTCACCTTTTTCTTTTCAACGCGGCGCTCCTACCGCGATATAGTTACGTAAGCTGAACTGCCAAACGATTTCTCCGGTATTTCTAACTCTTGGCTTGCTTTTTAGGCTATTATTTTCCGTTTCTTCTTTTCGCGGTACTCGCTTGTGTATGCTCGCACTGTAGTAGTAGTTAATTTTTTATCATTGAGTTTACCGTCACCCTGTTTGAAACAGTAACTGTTGACAGACTGCAGGATATTGTTTGAAGCGAACAGATTTTTAAATGTCGTTTAATGTAAACTGTTCCTAAAAATTTATTTAATGTAAACAATTGTCAAAATTTTATTTAATGTAAATAATTCTCAAAATTTATAAATATAAAGTAAACAGGTTTTGAAATATACTTAATGTAGACCGTTTTTAAATTTCATTCAATGTAAACAGTTTTTTATGTTTCATTTAACGCGAACAGTTTGCAGAATATATTTCGCGCAAATGGTTTTCTTAATTTTATCTAATGAAAACAGCTTTCAAAATATATTCAATGCGAACGATTTCTAAATTATATTTAATATAAATAGTTTCTAAAATATTGAATAACATAAACAGCTTTTGGAACAGTGTTTCAAGAGAAAAATTCAATAGCAAGGAGTTATCTGTATCGAACGAGAACATAGAACGAACATTTCTAGGTCCAAGTGGTGGGCACAAGACTTTTTGTTCCCTTAGAGAAGAATCACAGAAAAGTTCAACGCGAATGACTCACGCAAAAAGGAGGAAACAGAGAGGGGAACCGAAAGTGGAGCAACTGCTTCGCCCTATTTACGTAGTTAACCGTGCCGTATAATTTATGACAATATCAATAAATAATATAACGTGGCCGCAGTTGTAATCTTAATGGTTTCCATAAAACAAATTATGGAATCAGCACAGAATCTTTAAACGCTTTAGATTCTTTCAATTTTATCGTAGAACGTGGCTGACGTGTATTATTTCACGTATACGAAAAGAAATGTTCTATTGTGCACATAAATAATAAATAATTGGAACAATTTGACAACTTTTGGGAAAAAGGACATTGTTTTCTAGAATTTCATTATTTTTGGCAAACTAAATCGGAGTCCAAGTAATCCACAAACAAATCAAAACAAATAAATAAATAAAACAAATAAATAAATAAATAAACAAATAAAACGTGCTTTGCGACAAGTGGAACTATTTATTTGTATTCACACGCGTGTACGCTAATTCTCAGACATCTTTTTATATTTCAATTTTAAACGGATAAAGAAAAATCGGCGTATTTTTGTTATAATATTCGAAACACCGTGCTATAATAGCAATACCTGTAAATTGTGATAAATGTTTGTTTCAGTGAATGCCAGAGGCAACTCAGCAGGGTCTTGGACGACATGGGCGAGGCCTCGGCCAGAGCCCAGGGTCTGAATAAGCCAATAACCAGCGCCCTAAAACTTCGGGACACCGACCATATAGTTTATCTGCTAGTCGATAATGAAGCAAACACGTAAGTCCCGAAACTTCGCAATACTTAACTATTAAAGTAATAGTACTTTAACTTTCTAGACGTTATTTAAAGCAAACTTCGATCGTTTAAGTGCCGATCTATAATATATTTTATCCATTAAATTTCGAAAATTCTAATTTTCGTATTAATTCTTAATCGAGTTATAAGAAATATTACTAAATCTTAAACGAATTATATTCCTCCTATGAAATACTACTAATTTATCTTAAACGAGTTATATTGATTCTATGAAATAATTTATTCTAATTATTTAAACTAATTTATCTCAGAAACAAGTATCACTTGCAGTATAATGTCTAATTTATTTTTGGACTATAATATACCCTATAATTTACCCTTGCCTTATAGTAACCGACTTATGTATATTTTGAAGTTAATCTACTAAATATAGATATTATACAAAATTGAAACTAAATGCAATTCTTCACCTAGTTATGTAATAACATAGTTATATTGCCAAGGGCTAGGTAATCAACGATGGCAATCGATTTTCGGGGTTGATATTCGGCAGGTGACGCGTGTTAATACCGTGGAAATTCTTGGAGCCGGCCCCTGGTCCTCGACCAGTCGATATTGCGGGAATTTTTTGAAGTTGATACTCGGCCACTTAACCCGTCGGAACGCCGACAACCGAAAGCGATCCCGCGCCGAGCGAAAGGGAAGCTGTATTTCGCAGGATAAGGGTTCCGCGGCGTGCAAAATGGTCGGCGTGGATCGATACGGTCGTGTCTGGTGTGTCGCTGGCCTGCGGAAACCCCGAGCACTTCCTTTCTCGCTCGGTCCTACGCTCGTAAAGCATCATCGTCTCGGCCCGGTGTTTTCCGATTAACGCACGCCCCGGGACCGTTTCACGCGCGAGAAAAATTCCCGTATCGTCGCGCGCGGCCGTGCCGATCGGAGATGATAATAGCCGGATCGTAAAGATACTACCCCCTGCCGCCATTAACGATGCACGGCTATTAATTACTGAAAGTAGACGCTCGTGCGACCGGCGTTCTCGTCGTCGACGCCGTCTTCGTGACGCTCCGAGCGAGCGATGCAATCGACTGCGCCCGGCCGCACGAAGCATTGTAACTAGACTGCAGGGCTTTCCGCAAACCCCTGTGCTCCTCGATCGTCCTCCAGAAAACGAGAAACTTTTTCTTCTATTTTACAGTATTTCACGCTACGTACACCGGAAGCTTGTTAATTGAAATTCTTAACCCCTTGCACTATGACTCCTTTCACGTTTCATTGCTTAGCACTTATTTGTTCTTAATATTTTCCTTAATAAAACCAGATAATTTTTGTTTCTTGTATTGTCTTTATTTAAAATTCAATTTGATTTCGATTTGGTAGAAATTAATAATATTCATATTTAATAGATCTTACATGGAATCTTTATCACGAGTCTGACTCTTTATTATAGTGCAAGGGGGTTAACTGTGAATAAAATTATCGAGATATATATTTTATTTATTGTTTTTTTATATGTTTTATTTGCTGCTTTTTAATGATTATGACTGCATCACAAACTAATCTTTATTTCACATTAACAGTGTCTGATGTCGGCTTTGTTTGACTCTTCATAATTCTTGCGAATTGTATGAACAGTATATTTGTTCCGTCTTTTATTGTAAGGTTGTATTTTGTATGCATCGTTGCTTGAAAAATAACTACATAATTTTGTCGTTAAAATAATTTTGCCGTTAAACATTTTACGTCCGTCTCTATCATTGTTACGTAAAAAAGTTTACAACTCGAAGATTATTCCTCGAATATAATTGCTCGGAATTGAGAAAAATAAATGATTTCTAAGAAATTAGTAGTATCTCATATACTGGAATCAAATTCGTGTGCAATATTGTCGGTCGCTCCAGCGAGACTCGTAAAACAATTTTTGCTTCGCGATAACGGCTGTACAGCGTCGCGCGGCCATGAACCTCGAAAAAAGTCGCGCGAATCAGAGTATGAAGCTCTTCCTCATCCGTTCTGCTTAACGAACCTTAACCCTCACGCATTACCATATACTTACTTACGAAGTCTTGGATAACTTTCTCGTAGGAGAATAACTGGCTCGCCGAGATAGCGCACGGCGCGTCACGCGGACGAGAGTTTTTAACGAGTTCGAAGCGTGCGCGTCGTTAACAGGGAACGTTGTCATTATTAAATCGTCGGAGCAACAATTTTATCATTTATCGACCCTTTCGTTATTTTATTGTTAAAACTGCGAATTTCACGTGTGACAAAAATGGGAAGCTAAAATTCAGAACAGATGAGATAGAAGAATTTGGTATACCTGGTACATTATTTTCAATTGGTTACAATACAACGACGCTTCATAGTCTGTTTAGTAAAAAATTAATGTCATAAAATTTTGGCAAAAAATTAATATGTCTCCGAAAGCACCGCGGGCGACTTTCCACCCTTCGTATATAAATCTGTAAACAAGCCGCCGTCAAGATCAGTTTTCACTCGGTTACCTAATTTGCGCGAAATTAAAGAATTAATCGAAACATCGATCACAGACGAAAATCACCGTTGCTTATTAGAGTAACGCGGATCTCGAACGATAGACCGGAACCATGAATCATCGTCTGCGGCTGATGTTTCAACCTTCCTTCGATTTTACAGCGGACTGGGCAGCGTGGTTGGCCTGCTAAAGACCGGATCGAAGAATCTCTTCATGTTCGACGAAACCGGAATTCATTATCAGCTGAAGCCTAGATGCATTTTGGACTTTTACGTCCACGAAACTCGACAACGCATGGGCCTTGGGAACATTCTGTATCAGTATATGCTATCTGTAAGTAGTCCGAATTCTCGCATATCGGCTCCGTTTCAGGTCAATTTCACCTAATCGTTCAGTTAAAAGCAGATAGCGAAGTGAAACTTCGTCTGCTCGTATGGGAATCAATCGATACTCTAATATTAGGTGCTAACTAATTTTTTCTTTTAAATTTCTATTTTATAGGTTAAATGTTATACCATGAACTAGGTTAAATATTAAACTATTCTCTAGTTTAAATATTAAAGCATTTCGTAGTTCAAATACTAAACTATTTCATAGTTTAAATATTAAACCATTCTCTAATTTAAACATTAAACCATTTCGTAATTTACATATTAAACCATTCTCTAATTTAAATATTATATCACCTTTATTTGCACAAATCATTTTTAGTTTTAATATCGAGTTTTATCTTCAAGTGACCGCAGTGAAGTACGGTTCTGAGAAAACGAACGGTCGCAAAATGTTGCATACACCTAAAACGGGTCCATGCCTTGTTCCGAACGAATTCAGCAGTTGTCCGTTTAACCGTTTGATTAATTCGGTTTGCCGGCGATCGCTTGCGAAATGAGGAACTTTCGCAACTAGCCGAACAGGAACGTGGTAACGACTTGGTTTTGCGCAAGGCTTCCGTGGAAGTAGTTTAGATCAAGATCACACGTCGCCTTTCTGCTTTTACTCGGGAAGTAATTACACGTTGTTCGCGCTCCAGACGATTCGCAATCCGCGCGGGTGGACTGTTCTCTCTGCGTAAGGGACCCGCACGAGTTTCTTCGCTGTTCCCACGAGCATGGGATCGAATTGATCGGCACCGTGGATCGAGCACGCTCAGCGAACATTCTCACGCAATTTTCCCACCAATTTATTCGAAACTTTAAGCCAGCTGGATGGTCTTATTGGCAGTCGATGTACCGAGCACCGAGTTTGTTTCATCTTAGAAATGTTCACTGCGCGTTTATTTATATATATATATAATAGATCGGCAGAATTTCAAAGAACAGATAGATTAAACGAACTTGAGATTATCTGTATATTTCTAGCAACTTACTGAAATTATTAAAGAATATTTGTCTTTGTTTCAAAGTTTCAAATTTCTACATTTCTTTGTAATAAAATCGAAACTTCAAAACTATAAATTAAAATTTCTAAAAGAGACTGTGTATAATTTCTTTTTTAATTTTTAAGATTTTAATTACTGTTATTGTTAGGTTGGAAACTATGAAACGGGCGTCGTAGCTGAACACAGACTAAACAAAAACGCCCGTTTCATAGTTTCCAACCTAATACATTCCACGTATAAATATTCGAACATTTATCAGAGTTTCCTGATTCTTCCGTCCGAAGTTCTTTAATGATGCGGAGACTATATAAACGCGAAAAAGGTCGAGCCAGTCGCAAGAAGAACTATGCGGACCGAGGGGAAAGATTTACAGAAAACTGGTATTCGTAGCCGTGCGGCAGCTACGTATTCCAGATTATTTTTTGCTCGGCTCCTGTCATGGTCGGCGCACTTGTCAGAATCACAGCAAGTGCTGTCGGCTTAGCGACACGTGAATTCGCCCCGTGGTCTCACGCACGGTGCTCAACTATCACGAATGCCGACCTGTACGGTACTTTTCCGTAATTAATGCATATTAGCCGTACTCTCCGACGTGTTATACACGGAGGCGGCCATTAGCGTGCCAGTTTCCTTCGTCCTACCTGACGAAAAATTCGAGCCGAGATAAATTACAGAAAATTGTACGCGTTGTCGTGAAAAAAAGGATAACTCCTGTGACGATTACAAGTCAGTTTGTCCTTAGCGAAAACATTCGCCGGGGCTTCCACACGGACCAATCGGAGAGCGAACAACTTTTACAATTTTTACGAATTTGAATACTGCTAATATATTTAATATTGTATTAATAATATTATATTTTGTTTGATCGAATGATTTAATTTTCTTACTCAATTCTATAATATCACAGGCAATTTTTAAAATAATTTTTACTATCGCACGGTGTGATCCTTTTTTAAAATATGGTCCTTGAATCCAGACGATCGAAATTTTAGATAACAAGGGCCAAGTCGCCAGAAGCGAACGGCATCGAGTAACGAGAAACGATAAGAAAAGGCAAATGGCAGGTCAACGTTGGCAAATTAGTGAACGATCTTAAATAGGAGCGTGACAAAAGGTCGTTACGCGTGGGTGTTACGGGCGAAGGTAACCTGAAAGGTGACTGAACTCGTTGAAACTGTTTGTTTCGCCTCGGTACTTTCGTTTCTCCTTATTAGACCAAGGACCAGATGTACCTTATAGGTGCTTCACTCGTATTTTTGGATGTCGAGTGCCTGACTTGGCTTTCCAGTTGACAAGTAAATGGCGTAGTTAAAAAAGCTTGTAGTTTCTCGATAGAGAATTGAATCGAATGATGGAAATTTTTACTAATTATTATTATTTATTATTATATTATTTTTATTAATCTTACTACTATAAATTTGTAATCACTTATCGCATAAACAATTCGATTAAATGTAGCAGAACAATGCATTTCATTCGAATTAACGAAGTTTGTATTTTCGTATTAATTGCAAACTGTTCGAGGTGTCGAACTACTTTAATTCGTATCATCGTTCGAATTCTTTAGCATTGACAGACTTTATTGATTTATTTCGTTATTATACGTATTTCGTGAGTGACCATTGCGTTTTTGTTTCCAGGAAGAGAATATTAGGCCGGTGAAACTGGCGATCGATAGACCTTCTGAGAAGTTCTTAGCCTTTCTGGACAAACATTACGGCCTCTCGAAAATAATACCGCAGAATAATAAGTTTGTTGTCTTCCAAGGGTTTTTCGATGACGGTATGTATCCTTGTGCTCTATTTACAACGCAATTATATGGCCGTGAGAGGTCCTATAGCAGAAATATACTAACAGGAGTAAATAATAATATTAATTGTTAACAAAGCACGCTTTAAAATACCTTGAATTTTTTTGCTGCTTTAAATAATGCATAAAATCCGTAGTCTAATAATAATTTAGAATTAGATAGACGTATAAGAAAGTAGGAGGAAGTTTTTCGCAACTCGCTGTTTAAAGTTATTGAACTAAAAGAAAATTAATAAACGTAGATGGATAATTCACAGTGATCCAAGGATCACATAAGTCGAGCAACATATCACGTTTTCAAGGTGTACCGCCGTAAATGTATAATCCACATTACTGCCCATGAACTGGTTACCGGTCTGGTTTCGAGTTAAGGGTACGGCGATGGTGGGTCGAAGGTCGATTACATTCGTCTTGTAATTTGTCCTTCGGCGGCTCGCATCCTAAATCGGTAATTCCTGCGAGAAGACGCATAAAATTGCGGTCAGTGTCACCCTATGCACGACTAACGACCCTATTATGCGGGTCGGTGTGATCGATTCGGAGCTGTCCTTAAACGATAAGCGTTCCGTCGATTATAAATGAGCTGCTCCAATTTTTCTTTTTGCCCGGAGGTTAAAACTCGTCCGAGGAAATTGATCGCGTTTAATCGCAGTCCTGACATAATGTGTAATCAAACAATTATAAGGAAACCATTATGCAGTATTAATCATCGTTATCGCACGGAGCTTACGAGGTTGCTTCATCAGAGAGATCGATAAATCTGTGTTAACCGACCTTGCGTTTCGTAAGGGTCAATTATTTCATCTTATATTTTGTTTTTTACGTTGCAGAGCGTCAGGATGTAAGATCAAACAGATACAGCCTTCCTGCTAGTATTGACATTGCTGGCCAAAGTAACATTCACAATAATGTTGGCAAAAGTAATTCTGGGTATGTATATTACATAACTACTTATGCGAAGGTCAAAAATAACTCTTAATAACACTTATTGTGAGTGCTGGAGGCCACTCTAATAATTTATTGTTTAACTACTCCAATGTATAAATGCTTTAACTCTTTTTGCATGATTTGTACCGTAACTGTGATAACGTTTTAATATTATGTATTAGTAACATTTTTCAGTATTAATAAGTACATGTTTCTAATAATGCTTTTTTATTTTTTTCAGCATGAAAGAAATTCATTATCCATCTGTTACACGTAATTCGTTTGGCAGATATGCTGCTGCTCGACCACCCTGTTCCATGGCAAATGTAAGTACAGCCCCGTAGAACACCGTATTATCCTTAAAATATTTTAATAAAATATTTGTGTTTATTGGAAACTCGATAATAGAAACATTGTGTGTGCGAGTTATTTTTTATTAAGATTATGTATACTGTTTCTGATTAATTGAAATAATTAAAAGATTAGCACTTGAACAATGTATTTTATAAACAGACGTAGAGAGAAATTATATTTTAACACCAAATGTACATAACTTAATGGATGATAAATCAATTTTTTTATCCATAAATAACACCTTAATATAAAAAGTGTACTGTGTTTTAAATCTGCAACTTACTTTAATTCTACAACTCAATAATGCAACTTACAGTGTAACTCGATTAAAAACATATTAACGCTTTCTTTTAGATAATTCATAACACAACGGTGCTTGGTCCATCCGCAGAACGTACTGGGTGAGTAATGATGACAGACAAACAACCAGATCGTTGAACGATCCTGCAAGCTTAACGCTAAACTTGCCAAGTCAGTCGTGCTCGGTGGGTTTAGTGTTAAATTAATTAGCTATTAATTCCTATGTTCGTACCTTAAAAAAGCGAGTCCGTCGCGGAAGCCTGATATTTAAGCTTTAATTAATTTCTTCGATAACCAGAGTAATAAGATTTTAAACGAATAACTTATTAATCAATACCGACGAGTTACATGATAGTATTAAAAATTCCATTCGCTACGCTATAAATCAAGCTAACCGTTCCTAAGATTTCAAAACATCGTATATTTGATCGTCAAAAAGTTTAAGAGAAAGATAATTAACACGTTAATGCTAACAAAGCGGCTTTCACTCTTCTTACAATGAATGTGTTCACGCTACCTCTTGCCAGAACATATTCAAGTGCGTGTTAAATGTTACCTGATGCTTCCATATTTAACTGAATTTGAATAGTTTAAGATAATGTTGTTGTTCGAAAATATGCAGTGGTTGTAAAGTTAGAATTTTGTCAATTAGGATCTCGATGATGAATTGTTACCTTCTACTTTAATATATATATATATGTATATTTAATTCTCTAAATAGGTATAGGAAGATAGATTTTGCGTCTTTCATTATACCACAATGGTGTATAAGACTATTGCTGTAATACAAGATTAATATTTAGTAAATAGCAAATGTAAAATGCAACTTCCATTATAAAGAAAGGATGTAATAGAATCTTGACAAATTTATTTATATTGTGACCAAATTATATATTTTAATTTTTTCTGAAATTCATATTTTATTTAATTATTTTAAAAAAGCAATTTGATTGTAATTATTATTAAATCATTTTTATTTGTAATAGCCTTTTTTAACGCACAATTTGTTGAGATTATACATATTATTGGATTATGATTCGCATGCGTGTATGTGAGTATGTATGGATGTATGAGTATCTGTATATTATGTATTGTGATATGTATTATTATTTTTAGCTGTTACTTGCACCTGTGCATATCAGTAAAACATTTTCATTGAATGCTCAGCATGGATTTATATTTACACCCTTTTCATTGACAGATATTAAGCAAATCCACTCTGAAACACAAGTTCAGTATCCCTAAAATCCTTTGCACACCAACAATATCTTCCTTTTACATTCTTATTTGGGCAGTAAGTAATTTTACTTATATCACATTCAAATGCTCTGATTATTGCATGACATACTTACAATGCGAAGCACAATTGAACCAGAGACCCTAACTCGTTTTGTAGGAGTTACTATAATTATTCTGAATCTGTTTTTGTAATAATGTTAACAAATTCTAAGTAAAATTTAAATTTATTTAAATTTTACTTATAAGCACATAAATTTTACATATAAGCACTATTTGTAAAACAGAATAGTTATGTGAATAAATATAATGTTTTATGCAGGTAAAAATTATATCTTTCAATTATTTATAATATATTCACGATACTAACTTTAATTATTGCTTATCATTCGAAATGATTAGATATTGATATCTGCAAACGATGTGGTCATTATTTCAATTCTGCTCTTCAATGTATATTCTCATATTACATCACAGATATATATATATATATATTTCATTATCTTATCACGCAAATTTAAATATAGAATATAAAGTCAAATGGATATATAGTTTTTAATTTATTAATTCTTTAAAAAAATATTTTATATCATTATTTGTTTATTCCTTTCCTTTACTTTAAATATTTGGAACATTTTCATTTTTTGTTAGATGTTTGTAAAGGTATATCTTCATAAAGATCACTAATGCTTAAAGCTTTTTCCAGTCGTGCCGTGGTATTCAAGTGATCGTTTTTTGAAATCAGCATTACAGATAATTTTGTGTTGATAATCATCAAAAAGCAATTTATCAAAAATTATCAAATGCATTGTAGCAAGATAAGCACATTATTGATAATGAAATGGCTTTACTCAACGTGTTAAATATGTACATATACAATATATTACAATTTTTATAAGATTCAATGATTTAACATTCAGATGACGGTGCTTGAGTCCTTTTTGTTAAGACGTAATTTTATTTTATTAAATTAAATAACCTGGATGATTTTTTAACGAACTTATGGATAGTAATATACATCTAAAAACTCCGTTGTCTGAATGTTAATAATATAGAAGTAAAAAAACTATTGTCAACGTTCTTTAATATTCAATGTTTTGTCGACTTCATGGGAAGTTACTTTTTCAGTGAAAAACCGAGAACGCCTGCCGTCATACAATCGAAACCGGAAAGACCACGTTCTTTGAGTCTTTACTCTGAAGAAGAACAGAAACAGCGTACAAGCGAGTTATCCACGGTTCCGACACCTGCTTTACCTGATCACCAACCTACTCCCTTAGCTACTATTTTACGAGAAACAGAGAAAACCGAAAAGAACGTGAAGCCATCTCCTTCCTGTAGTCAAGAAGTAGTAACTGGTACCAACCAGCACGCTCGTTTGGACCTCAAATTTTACCATTCACCCCTGTGGTAAAGCCGTTGAAGAAGTGAGGAATTGACATTTCTTTAAATAGAACTATTTCATATTTATTAACAATCTTAGAGGAATTGTAATGGAAAATTGTATTGCTCGTGTATGTGACGAAGTATAAAAAAGAAACTATACTTTCCACAGTAAAACAACTGTGAGAAGATAGTTAATGACGACTATATGGAGCGGTAGTATTTATTATAATAGAATGTGTTCTCTTTTCAAGAAAAAGAAACGCATATATTCATTAACAAAAATAATATTCTCGTACTTTTTATTCGAAACGAGTTGCGTACAAAGTGAAGCACAAAAACGTTTTTTAATTTTTTAAAAAGTATGTGTTAACTTTTTGTTAATTTTTTTAAAAGTATATGTTTCGAATGTAACCATATTAAAAGTATTAATTCTCAGTACAAATACCTAAAATAATGAATTTCAATTATTTGAAATGGTTGTAACATTCAAATTGTTTAGTAAGTATTCACAAAAGAACGAACTCAAATGTAGTACATAAGAGTCAGGTAGAATTCATGTGTAAACTGGCTTGTAATTTTATATACACATACTTAGTCAAAAGTGTAGTACCAGTTATATCTCTATTGATGAAGAAGGATAATATTATTCTGCTAAGGTTTACAATGAACATTATGTACCAAGATAGAAGGTAACTAATTTATATAACTAAAAAATTTTTATAATGTCGCTATAAAATAATATTATCCTCATTCATTAAATATAAAACTTGGTCTCACTATTTTTTATTGGCGGTGTAAATCAAGTTTTGATAGATGTTTTCACGTGCGATAAAATGATTACCGAATTTGTTATGTCAATTATTTATTTTAATTTTTTGTAAAATTAAGCTGCTTATTGATTTACTTTGATTACATTCAGTGTTTTATTAGAATAAAATATATTCTTCATACGAAAGTATTGGTTAGACGTGTTTATAAAATTTTGTACTTTTAAAAATTGAGTTTGTACGAGGCACCATGCGCTTGAAATTATGGAATGCTACACAAATATAAAAATGATTAAAAAGTAATAAATTACTATAGTATAAAATATATTCCTTTTTATTTTACAGTGTAGTAACTGATATAAACAATCCCCCCAAGTATTTACATATAAAGATAAGGCGATATCTAAAATAATAAAGCTACAGTAAATATTGCATTACATTTAGAATCACATAATCAGAATTTCAAATATCACAAAAATCATGATATAAAACTATGTCTCTGCTCCCTCTGTTCCCTCCATCTTTTCATCAGTTATCCAAGAAACTAAATTTGAACAAGTCTCAGGTTCTAAATATAAAATGCTCATAAGAATTCCTTCAGCATATCCTATAACTAACCCTGCACTAATGTCAAGAATATAATGCCTTCTCATCAAGAGCCTCGAGAGAGATATAGCAACTACCCAGGCTAATAATGAAGGATGGAATAATGTAGGTAGAGGCCATAGATAATAGAAGAAATAGAAAAGTAACATTGCCCGAGAGGCATGACCAGATGGAAATGAATATTTGTCTGGTCCTAATGCAAGAGGATCATCGTTAATGGCAGGACGTCTTCGTCTAGTAAGCGCTTTTAGTATGCCAACAATAACAACATCTAACAACAGACCTAGAAATAAACTAGAGTTAAATTAAATGGCAACATTTAAAATTTAGATGCTTACCTATCAATAAATTGACTTGCACTTGAAATAAACTTGGTCGGTTAAGTATCCAAATAAGTGCAAGTATTGATGCAAACCATATTACTCCATGACAAGATATCTATATGGATAAGAATAATATAAATTAATGAAGAAATCCACTGTCTTAACATTTTGGCTATTAACTTTGTTACAGAACAGTTACAGAAAAAAGGTTCAGCACATACCTCTAATACTTTGTAATGTATTTGTAACTGTCTCATTGGCATAAGCTTTTCAACAGATCGCACAAAATTTTCTGTTAGTTTCCTATCTATAGCTAATACACCACTTAACCATGGTGCAATATTTCGTTTCTCCTATTAAAAAAAAACAAATTATTCGTTATCCAAATTATAATCATTTACATTATAGGTCACTATTTTGTTTATGAAAATGAAAATAATATTGAATCTACAAATATGAACTATTCACTTTGTTGACAGTAGTAACTAATGATTTAATAGTAAGTACACTGATATTCGAATGTTTAAAAACTATATTTTAACACTTCTAAAAAGTATAGAAACAATTATTTAACGAAATAAATCTATCGAATATGACCAAACTTATTTACATTACGATTCAATAAATACTGTAATGATAACAAATAAGTGTATTGTAAAACATAATAATTTAATCGCATACCTCATCCATGATGCACAGAATTTTTGATTTAGCACTTTTACAATACGATGTCACTTCAGTTCAGTGGTCTGTCCTTATCTGATAACCTCGTTACACGTCGTCAGTGGTGGTAATGTTCACGGCGCAAAGAACTTCTACCTATCGTTGTCAATTAAAAAATCGTCACATAATCGCAATGTTATCAGAAACAAAGGATCTAAAGAAACCCTCACTAACGGTGAGCGCGAGGGCTTCGAATGCCGGTTTCACCAGAGTTTACTTGGTTTTGCAAGTCATAGACAAGACGAGAGGCAAGAAACGCAGTCATGGGCGTGAGACGAATCCACATATACATAAGCGACATAAACTACAAGAATGTGTAGATTAATTTTTACCCAATTACTCAATGTATTTTCTTGTATACGTTATACTATTGGGTAGCAATCCAGATTTTCGGGGGCAAATTTATTTAGCATCCTATAGGGACTCTAAAAAGTATTCAAACAACCTTTAAAGAAGCAATAAAAAGACAAAACTTCTTTTTAACAAGTAATAAAAAGCCATAAAAATCCATATTAACTGCAAATTTTATTGTTTTCTACTGTAATATATATTTTTACACTGCTAGAGGGCGACACTGATTCCATAAAATAATTTGAATGGTTTAACCTTGAATATGGATCTGGTTTAACTGTCAATTCGTAATTATATTGTAGTTTCTAATATTATTTGACATTTTTAATAGTTTGCCGAACGTAGTTACTTAAAGTATACTCTCGTATACAGTTCGTTTACAGTCAAATACAAAAAATATTGATTAATAAGTAATACAGGAGGGTAACATGGAACCGCCAAAAATGATACGTCGAACTAAAGAGTAAGTATAACAAGCTTATCAGTTTGTTTATTTTATTTCGTTTTATAATTGTTACCTATTTTTAGCATGCTTAATTCCACTGTATGTGAACACAGAGAAACAGGAAAAAGAAGCCCAGCAGATATCAGTTTTCAAGCTCCAAGTCGTAGCAGATTAACAATGCATTCATCAGAATTTGTTTTGCCACACAGTAAAGAATTGTTTTTAAATTTTTTACTGTCATACGTCTATAAATTACTTCAAATAATAGCCAATGTACTGTTCTAGATTTTACAAAGTCTCGCCCAACGGAACGAATATCGATACGTGTACCTCAAGTTGATAAAAATTTGGATGATGAAGATACAGAGATGAAACTTTTGTACGACAAATATCTACAAAGTCTGATGGTAGAGCTTATATATAAGCAGAAGACAGAGAAGAAGGAGAAATTGATTATAACGCAATTAGCATCAATGGCTAAGGAACTCGATCACAACAGGGAGAAGCTACTCAAACTGCAAACCAGAGAGAGAGATATAAGACATTTAAGTGCTTTGCAGAATGAAATAGATTCACAAACTGAAGATATAAAGAAATATACTAGTAAGGAAGATTGATAATTATTTACATTAATGATCTATCTTAAAAATCTGTTGGAGAGGTAAATTTGTTATTATTTAAATTGCAGAATCTGATGATGTTAAGAAGACAGAAAATATTTTATCTCAATTACGTATTGTTTTACAAGACTATGATGTGCTGCACTGTAATAATATGATTCTTCCAAAAACACCCTCAGAATGGGAAGAAACAATTCAAGTACTAAAATCATGTTGTGATACTTTAAAGTCTATCATGAACATAATTGAGCCTCATTGTGATTCTTACTTGTCTATTAATGAAGACATTAAAAATTTTATAAACACTTACAATACTATTGAAGATCATCATAAAAGGTACAATATTAAATTATATTAAATCTTTATATTTAAACTTTAATTATATTACGCTCAATGATATATCATAATTCTAGATTGGAGAAAGAGATTAACCAGTTACAAGCTCTAGCACTGAAAAATGGAGCTCTATCTTTAATGTGAAGGTACAGACAAAAAAACGAACAAGTAAATTAGTTTCAATGTCAAACAATTAAGAAACTAAGTGCAATACTACATCAAATATTTAATGCACCTGATAAGAGCTTCAACATTATCCATAATGTGTTCAGTGTAATATGATATAAGTAATTCTTGCTATTTTTTTAATAACGTTTGTATATTTATAATAAAATTCGATCTGGAATATTTCCACGAAATTACGTGATAATACTTTTGTAACCAATGCATTACACGGGTATCCAAGTTGCTATCTGTAACTATTGCCGTAAAATAAATATCGCGACCATAATAATGAAACGAAAATTCTTAAGTGACGCAGTCAACCTGGGAAAAGAATTAAGATAACAGAGAATATATCTATTCCGTCTCGTAATGTACGCGAAACAGTATTTACAAATTTCGTGCGGTACGTGTGTCACGACCCTGTACAAAGATGGCACTGCGGACTGAATTTCTTTGAAATCAGTTCTGATCCACTGATTGGCGAACAGGAAAACTGAGTCGCTGGCATCGTGTACGCATGACCGCGACCCCTCGCCATATTTAATTTTTCCCGAAATTTTGCCGGCGTGTACCGTAAAGAAAATCCGACGATCGAGGAGCACCCTCGATTCACCGAACGATTTGGATAATTTGTAAAGTGTGCGCGGCATGTCTTTGACGCGGATCGCTCGGAGAAATCGTGTTCGGAGGTGGTCGGCGCAGGTCGCAGCACCGCGTGCATCCAACCCCCGCGGATTTTTCCTCGGCCGCGCGCGATTTTATTCTGCGCATGGAAAGCAATTTTGCCCAATCATAAATAGGGCTATTGTGGGGGGATGGTGTATGCTGCTGGCGCATTTCATACATCCGAGTGTAATGGTAACCAGATAGAGGCGTCGCGCGGGGCTATCGGCCGGTTAGCATCGTAAATACGTTACTACTTACTTTCTCTGAAAAAATTTCGCCTGCTCGTTTCACGTTTCTTTTCTCTATCCACGTTCTTTTTTATTTGCCTCCTTTATCCCTGTCATCGTACATAATTTCTCTCATTTTCGCTCTGCACGTCTTTCTCGCTTTTTCTCCCTCTTTCTTCCCGTATCCTTTCGTTTTCCCTCTCTTTACTCTGGGCTGCTGTTTCGCTGCCTGGTCCTCTCGGTGCGATACTTTTGTTTTGTTTTTTTTTTCATTCTCTCGCGGCGTGGGAAGCTTATGTACGACGTACTCTGTGCACGGGACGCGAGTAACGGCGTGATACACGACACGCGCGCGCGCTCGTTTCCTCTGTCTCCTGCGTACGCGTGTGTGTGTGTGCGATTTAATCGTGTTTGCGCGTGTGAGAGAACGGCCGACCGAGTGATCTGTGACATCAGTGGTCCGATCGGTCGTCACTTGTCAAACCGACCGCATCCCTTGTCTTACCTCTGTCACCCTCTCTCTCTCTCTCTCTCTCTCTCTCTCTCTTTCTCTCTCTCTCACACACTCTCTTTATACGTTTATGTATATATATATTGTACATTTCTCTCTCAGTCTCTCTTTTTCTCCCTTTTCCTCTCGTCTCCTCTCTTTCTTGATTTCTTTCCCTGACGTTTCACGCTCGTTCCATCTCTCTTTCTCTCTCTCTTTCTCTCTCTCTCTCTCACCAATTCCTTTCACCAGCACACCCTCCTGTCTCTTGCCATCTCACTTTTGCTCCCTCTTTTATCTCGTTGCACTCATACCAACCAACCCTCGTGCCGACCACGCAATCCGATCTATTTCCCTCCCCTTCTCTCCTCCCTCGCCCGCCATCCCCTCCTCCACAAGTACCAGCAGCAAAACCCCCTCTCCGTTTAACCCTCGCGGTTCTTCCCTCTCACCCTGTCGTTTCTTCCATCCAGCATCCAGCTCTTCCAACCCCGCCGCCGCCGACCACCCACCACCGCCCCCTTACTCTCTCATCAGTGTGCCAGCTTCCATCCTTGCCTACCAGCCATTTTCTCTCGCTCTTTTTAGTAATGGAGCCAGTGGCGTAGCCAGGATTTCTCCCACACGCTCTAACATACTGTTCATCGGGGGACAGAACATCGCGGAAAGCATACATATAGAGACCCTCGATGTACCCGTAAGCGATGAACCCTTGATATCTTCATAAATCGATGGAACCTTTATCAACCCTCGCAGAATGGACTCTGTCTGTTTTACTCGGTCCTTTCTTCTCTCTCTCTCTCTCTCTCTCTCTCTTTCTATCTCTTTCTCTTTTTGTCTTTATTTATTTTTCTGTTTCTCTTTCTATTTCTCTTTCTGTTTCTCTTTCTGTTTCTACTTTTTACTCTGTCCTCGAATATTACGGTACCGGAAGGCGGCCGAAATTTCGCTACACCGCGGGACATGGCTACACCACTGGCCAGGACCGCGCGGAGCCGGTTCGTCCATCTCTTTCGAGCCAGCAAAGTGCACACTTACAACGTTCCCTTTCCCCTTTTTGTCCCGGGGTGGTAGCAGAGCCCCCGTTCACCCTTCCTGGTCGCCTCTCTGTCGGCCCGAAAACCGAGGCTTTGAAGCTGCGAGCGCGACCGGCACCCTGCCCGCTGCCCTTCCAGCTCGACCCTGCGTCCCACCCGCCCTCCCTTAGCCCGCGCCCCCGCGCTGCCAATCGGCAGCCCCTGGGTCCCCAGGCTGTGCCACCCACCGATACACCCGCCCCGCTCGCTCCGCTCGCCGCGACGACCGCAGACACAAAAACAATAACAAATCGATTCGCGAGGGCAATGGGAAGGGGTCAGCGAGGTAGGACGACGATGAGGAGAGAAAGAGAGAGAAAGATAGAGACGGAATGAGAGAAAGAGGCAGAGGGAGAGGGAGAGAGAGAGAGAGAGAAAGAGAGGGAGTGAGGAGGACAGGGGGAGAGAGGGATGCTGTACATCTCTGTCTGTCTCTGGTCGGTGCTCTCCCTTCGTCGCCGCCGCCCGTCTCTCTTTCCCACCCGTTCCACCACCCATCCAAACCACCCCGCGTTCGTCCCTCTTTCTGGATATTGTATAGAGAACGTTATGCTAAAGTATGCATGTACGAGGGTCGGTCCAATGGTCAGGAATCTCGCGAGTTCGTTCTGCGGCAGCACGTATCCGGACGTATTTCTCTGGACTCGCGGCTCGCGGCTCGCGAGTCCGCGTGTGCACGACCCAGACCACGATTACGACCACGACCACGATCACGATCACGACCACGACCACGACCAACGACCACCGACCGCACGACCAACGTCGACGTCACTCGTAGCCGCGGTACCGCTGCGTAATCTCCGGTCGACCGGTAACCGTGGAGGGATCGGCCAGCTTCTTGCTCGCACCGGGCCACCGAGTAACCGGGGGATGATTTGCCCGTAATGACGATCGGCCTGAATTGCGGTAGGCCACCGGACGGGCATCCGTAAGAGGAATCTTTTATTACAATTATCGTCGCTACTCTTGACCCGGGAGTCGTCCTCTATCTTCGAGTTACCCTGGATATTTCTCCGTCGTTTTTCTTCCATACCGTTCCCCTCTGTCCTCCGTTTCCTTCTCTCCTGTCTTTCTCTTTACGTTCCTCGGACCAAGCCTGTCTGCTTCGCTCTATCCGGCATAAAAGCACGGTTTCGCGATTATTGCAGCACTTTTAACGATCGGATCGTGGACTTTCTTAAGACCGCGATTCTCTCAGTACCTTGTTGTGTCGTATCGTTTTCTGCTTCCTCGTGGCTGGAATGCTCTATGCATGATTGTACGCTTGCCGATGGACCGTTCGCTAATGCAGAGACACGGTAGCGCCTATACCGATCGAATGCTCTGGTGTAGGAACGCTCTGTTATCCGTACGCTATGATATATGTGTATGGCATGATTGAACGTGTCGCGTGCCTGGTTTCGGTGACGTACAAACAAACGCGGACACGAACGATTAAATCGCGGTTGTACGAATACGAATCCACGAGGTGGGGTAGTTTTTGTTCGATCACGTCGTAGATAGTCCAGCTTCGTTTCGTCGTAAAGGATATTTTTATTTCATCATGGTTTATTTTTATTTAATCATGGTATATCTTTATTTAAGCATTGTCTATTTTTATTTAATCGTGGTCTATTATTATTTAATAATGGTCTATTTTTATTTAATCATGGTTTATCTTTATTTAATCACGATATAGCTTTACTTCGTCTCGTAAAGTCTATCTTGACTTCATCGTAAAGCCAATCTTTACCTCATCGTAAAGTCAATCTTTGCCTCATCGCCGTAATTTTTTTTTGTCGGATAATGTAGTTTTTCGTTATCGATTGATTTTCTTCTTTATTCCACGGCATTTCGAGAGTATACAAGGAGAGCGATGGAAAAAGTGTTCCCGATATTTCGAAAAAGAGTTTGCATCGTGATAGAGGAACTCGAATGTTGCTCGCGACTTGTATAGAAACGACGAACGATTGGCGTACGAATAATTTATATTAGTTTTCGATTGGATTTTCAATTACATTTTTAATTTTAATTTCTTTATTAGGACATGGACACTGGGATTTCTATTGCATTTATACCGTCATTAGAATGTTACGAACAGTAGCACTTACGCTATGATTAATATGAATGTTGCGGGGGTCATTGTGTTCCTGCTAATTAGATATTCGGAGTTTACTATCCATCATCGCGGAGAATTTTGTCATCGTGTTATTTCGCCTATCACGAATCCCGATCATTCAATTTCGTTAACTGTGGTGGCCACGCTGGATTGCACTTAGGGATGGACGATAGTATCGTCTTGCTTGTCGCAAAAGTCTTTTCGTAATAAGTAATTTAATATTTTAATGTTTTAATATTTTGTACTGATATTTTAATATTTTATAGTAATATTTTAATAGTTTATACTAATATTTTTATATTTTATACTAATATTTTAATATTTTATACTAATATTTTTATATTTTGTACTAATATTTTTATATTTCGTACTAATATTTTAATATTTTATACTAATATTTTTATATTTCGTACTAATATTTTTATATTTTGTACTAATATTTTAATATTATATATTAATATTTTTAGCGAAGCATTCGATAGTACTACTGCTCCATAAATTAAATGGCGGCGTTTGCCTACCGACATTCTTAAACGAGTGTCATTAGTCATCGATTCTCGTCGCAAACTAAGCATTAATAAATATTGTTACGGCGGTTGATCATGTGGAGTCGCCGTAATGAAGAAATACTTCATAGTGAACAACCCCTAAGGAAATAGAAGGAGTTCGGGGTTGTCACGGAATCGTTGAATCGACAGTCAGTCGAGAGACTCTCTCGAGCTATCGAAGCGAGAGGACGTATATAAATAATAATAGATTCAGATATATTGTTATTAGTGTTAATAGTTATTGTTAACTGTAAATAAATAAAGATTACACGGGATGCCGCGACGTACGTCGAAAACGCGCAACAATATGAATGTTATATCTAATTTTCTCAAATTTAAATCAAGTTTTTCTTCCTCTAAGAAATTCGTGCATACGAGACACTTTTAATCATTGTAACTGTCTACGTTTTACAGATTGAAAGACAATATTTTCTTTGCCACTTTTCGCTTCGTAGAAATCATTATTAGAATCGCGACGTGACTTAATCGACACTCTTAAATGGTCATTATTAATCTTTTACTTATTTTAACCATTAATGATCGAAAGTTCCGGTTTGATAAAATCGAGTAGATTCGAGAGATTCGACAGATAATAAATTTTCTTTTCTTCTCCGTCATGTTAGAGACATTAACGCGGCTCGCCTCGATGACTAAATAGAAAAGCGACGGTCCCGGACTCGCGTACGGCGCACAAAAATCTATAAATACCGTTCGCCGTCCGCCGTTCGTCGAAACGGAATCACGATGTCGGACAGCGGGAGGAACGTTAATAAGACGTTTTCGCGGTTATTCCGACTCCACTGACAGACCGTTTTCTTATCCATCACTCCCCGATGCGATTGTCCGAGTTTTTTTCCGATTCATTACCCGGACGCCCTTCTTTTATTACATTTTAACGTGGATTATCGACGAACCGTCAGGCCAGCAGCTTCGCATCCGACCAAATTTCACACACGAAATTCTTAGTCCGCGGCGAGGCGGTCGGAGATGGACGGGCTGATTAGTCGAGAGACATTTGTCGTGTTATTTTTATCGGTGAAACCAGGCGAGCCGATAAAAAACACGAGCGGGACGGTGAACTTCCGTAATCAAAAGTCCTCCTCCGATTCCGTTTCGAGGTGTATTTTTTTCTCTGTTTTTCTCTGTTTTTTTTTTTTTGTGCAAATGGAAACGGTCATTAAAATGATTACCGTTTTCCCAGACAGTTTCGCGAGT
The DNA here is from genome assembly GCF_028453695.1 of Augochlora pura. Lineage (NCBI taxonomy): Eukaryota > Metazoa > Arthropoda > Insecta > Hymenoptera > Halictidae > Augochlora > Augochlora pura. The sequence goes on along the minus strand of NC_135778.1, from coordinate 16,585,868 downwards.
AATGAGCGCGCCGGCGAAGTTTTCCAAATAATGAGTACAGTACTTGTCCATTGCGGGGCTCACTTATTAAACATTACAAAACGCGTCGCAATTAAACGCGACCGACCCACCCTGAAAAATCCATTCGGCCACGTTTTGATACGCGGAAAGAAAAATTGTTAAGCCTCCCCTCGTTTCCCGCTGGAGCCGCGCCGCCCCCCCCCCCTCCCTTCCATCCGTAATTCACCGTTATTACGGAATAAAATATTACCGCACAGCCAGAATTTTCATATCAATGTTTACCGTGTTTGTTCGCTAATTCAATACTTAATGCACGCCCCGCTGCTTTTAATCAGCAACGGCGACGCGATTCATTGTGTTTTCGTACGCATTAGACAATCGAAATATTGAAACGCGATTAACGTTTAATACGACGACACTACAGGGCAAATAGTTCGATTAATATTTCGCGATCGCAATTAAAGGTTATTCAATCGAAGCCGATGCATTATATTTTCGTGCGATTCATCGCGTGTTATATTATTTCTCGTTATTCTGTTTTATTAAATAATTTTAATTAAGTCGTCATTTTTATATTATTCTTGATGTCTATAAAAAGTTTGATGGGTGTTTAATGTAATGTTAGTATATTATATCCTCATTATTATTTACTTGTGTCATTTCTACACGCTTTATAATAGTTATAGATAAATTGATAAGTTATTGGGAGTATAAAATATACAGGGTGTCCTAAAAGTCACTCGCAATGCGGAAGTGATTTGAAGCAACTTTTTCCTTAGCGAAAATGCAAGCCGTGGCTTCGTCTATGAGTTATTTAACAAAAAACATTGACCAATGAGAGACGAGACCAATTAACGCGAGGCGGTCGAGCCAATGGATGGAAATGGGCTGCCGCAGCCGAGCTGGCCTCTCATTGGTCACTGTATTTCCTTAATGACTCGTCAACAATGCCTCGTAGAAAACTTTTGCAAAGGAAAAAGTTACTTCAAATGACCTCAGGTATCCGCCGTTTCCGAATTGTTAAACATTTTTGGGACATCCTGTATATTGAAAACAGGATGTCACATTATTTCTCCTTATTATTTCTTCTTATCTGTCCATGCTATTATTACTTATTTCTCGATATTGAACAATCTGTGCATACTGTGATTAAAAGTTTATCAGCACGACGAGACAGATCGACGATGAAAACTTGATAAAATCAAGCCATCGTAGAATCGCGAATACATTTGGAATAATAAAACCGATCGAAAATGAGAAGTTATGAAATTTGTTTATCGCGGAGAGCATGATCGCGTACGAGTATGTCGATGCTATCCTCGCGTTGCGTACGCGAACTTTTGCCGCAATACGCGTATAGAGAACTTCGATGAGCCGTTTTAATGGAAAGACACACAGGAAAAATTGAGATCCTGCAATTAATCAGGACTCGGAGAAAAAGTAAATTAGAGGTAAAGGCAGGATATTCGTGGTATTGGAAATTCATTTCTCAGGGTAAAAAAAAAGGGTTCGCGCGCACCGCCACGCGTGCTTGTTTATCGGCGTCTAATTGAAAATACAATATTTTATTCAGGTGGTAGGTAGGAAATTAATTACATCAGGCTACAACACGCGGAAAGTTGTATTATTAAAGTATAGTTTGATGATAAATACGGTCTAATTAATTGTTTTCCCGAAAATTGAAAGTCCAGCGGCGAGCATTCGTTTCGGTCACATATATTGTTGCGTTTTCTACGGTTTACGTTCGATCGTGGTCCGTCACTCTAATCGCGGACAATTAATGTTTAGTTTTTGGTTTTGTTTGTAATATTTTTGATTAAATAAAAAAAAACCGTAGAAACAGTTCATTGTTCCAAATACAGTGACAACAGATAGCTCGTGAGATTTTCTTGATGTTTCAAACATCTAGATACACATTTCAATTAATTAAGTGGCGAATTATTAATTGACGGTTTCATTCGAGTGTTTCATAATAAAACGAAAAATTACATTATCCGTATACATTATTCAGAGAAATATTAATCGCGTCAACTTTAATATAAATCTGCTCGGTCGCGCTTCGTTTTTCATCGGAGTCAATAATCGCTATCATTATTGTAACACGATCACGCCGTCCCGAAACGAGTGCTATATTTTTCGCATTAGCAAGTAGCATAATTCCCGTTATTTATGTTTTTATTATGCAGGAAACGCGCGGCTACAATGTATGCGGCGTATAATTGACGTAACAGATATATGAATAAATTAGTACAATTTGCGTAAATGGCGAAGTGCAGCGTAAATACAGTACTAAAACGTAACGGTGAAGAAGCTAATTATATTAATATTGTTTGTACACGTAGACGTTAGTATAATAGCCCGGCCGCGTGTTGTATTTATTATTTACTCCGCCTGTTATATTATATTTATCGTGGGACACGATGATGCAAAGTCTTTTTTTTTTATTTTATCGAACAGAACATTGAATTATATTTTAAATATATATATATAGCATGGATAGCACGCGCGATTATTCAACGGAACAACGTTCTCGTGCCGAGTGCTCTTTTGTGTGCCGCGACCAATTTATTGTTATGTTAATTTAATCGCAATTTCGACATTCCGGGCATTAATTTCTTTCGAAACCGCGAACACACTAATTTAAACCGTCCGAGAGACTGCGATGATTAGATTGCAGATTTTATGTGTTTAAGTAATCGAGAAATGTCAATGTATCGTTGTTAAATTGTTAAAATCATTAAACATTGAACGAAGTTCCTAAGTGGTCGGTAGTTGTTATTAGATTGCAGATTTTATGCATTTTATGCATCAGTTTTAAAAAACCGAAAGAATAGAGGAGTGTCGACGTATTACATTAATCTTCGTGGTATTATTTAAAGAAAGATTAAACTTTCTATACGGCATTTGTTTCATAACATCGATACAGGCAAGTTTTATTCTGCAGACTCGTTACGACAAAATGATTTAGTAATGCGTCCAAATTAGTGCAATCGAGTCAACATAGAAACACTATTAATGCGCAGACGCGATTATTTTAATCTATTTGGGACAACTAATTTAGGCTTCAAAAACCATACGTACAGATTGTCCCAAAGTAATGGTACTTCCAGGAAAGAGTTCCCGAGGTTATTTGATGTAACTTTTTCCTTTACAAAATTTGTCGTCAAGGCGTCGCTAACGAGTTATTAACGAAAAACAGTGATCAATGAGAGGCGAGCTCGGCTGACGAAGCCCAGTTCCATCCAGCGGATGGACCGACTCGCGTCAATTGATCTCGCCTCTCAAAGCCACGGATTGCATTTTCGCTAAGGAAAAAGTTACTTCAAACGATCTCAGGAAACTCTGACTTCTCCCTGAATTACCATATCTTCGAATTATCTCGTACACTACCTCGCAACCGTACAGTTTATTACGAAGTAGAGTTTTCTAATGCTTCCGAGCAGTAGATTATTTATTCAGCGCCCTTAATTATTTCTTGCTGGAACACGGAGAGCAGTTATTTAGGTAGACGAAGTCGGACCGGATGTAACAGACGCAGCGATAGCGAACAAAACGAGCGATGATCATTAATGCCGCGGGAAGGGAACAAAAAGAACCATCGGCCGCTAATCCCTACCGTGCTCACAGTTTTGCTGTATATAAATGATCGTGATTTTATTTTTAGCTTCGATCTTGCTCGGGCGTATCGCCCGGAAAGGATTTTATACGGAGCAGTATTCGCATATGTGTACCTCATTACGAGAATTTATCGGTAATCCCCAGTCTCAGCATGCAGCACACACGGCCCGGCGAAAAACATTTAATGAAAATTATCTTCAATAATTTACTAAGTATCATATTGAAGGAATTAGCGCGAAAACAAATGCATTAACGCGAACGAGATAATTATGTTTTTACGCGCGCAGCTTTGAATTATTTTCGCGAATTATTGATATATATATATGTATATGCGTATGTATGTATGTATTCCTCCGCGCCCTCCGCCGCGGACAGGTAACTTACAACTGGTTACATACGGTTGTTTTACGCGTCCGGTATCTTTTAAATCACATTTTCTATTTGCCCGATGCATCGTTCGTCGCTGCGCCGTTTGCATGAAAAATATTTGTCAACGATCCATCGGGCTCCACCTAATAGGTATTTACTCGAACACGTTTGATCGGCCACGCTGCTCGCGGGATCAGAACCTTCGAATTACTGCGCAGCATTATCGCCGGTCTGCGGATCTTTGCGCGTTCAATGGCGTCGGTGGAGTTTTTCAAAAGAGATTAAACAAAATACGTTTGAAATCGAACAGAAATGAATCGTTCCTTTTAATAATCTTGCATTAGTTGAAAACGATGCAGCAATATTATTCAATTCTTCGATCACAATTTTATTCGAAAATAATTTGAACACAATTTTAATCGAAAAATATTTCGAACATAATTTTGTTTAAAAAATAATTCGAACACAATTTCGTTTAAAAAAATAATTCGAACAGAATTTCATTTAAAATATAATACATATAAATTCTCCAAATATTTCAAATAGAATTGTATTCGAGCTATGTGCAACACTTCCATAAACGCGTGAAATCTGCCGTCTAATCAATAAACGCGGATAGTTCTGGAATCCGAGGATAGGTTAAACGCTACAATAAAAGTTTCATCGTGTGCATCGCGTGAGAGACTTTTCACTCCATCGTTCAATTATCATGGGCATTCTCTAACTAAGCCCCGGATCCCCCCGTAGCCAAAACCGATTCGAATCCGTTTCACTCGAGGGTGACTAGAGAGAACAATCGCGGTACCGAAAAGCCGACAGACTTAACTCATTATATTAACTATGCCTCTATTCCGGTCCCCGCCGAGCATTCTCATCTATTTTTCACCAATAAAAACCGCGTCTAGCATAATAGATATCCGGACGGAATAATCAGAGAGCAATAACGTCTTTCCCATTAACCGTACTCTATTCCCGGCTACCTGTTAATCACGTTCCCCAAGCCGTTTCGAACAGTCTCGCGGGGGAACACGGCTTGTACGAAATGTGATTAAAGCAGAGTCTTTTGCTATACCCGGGCCCCGATCGATTCGGTAAATCTCTTTACGTTTCGCTAACCATTTCAAAATAACTGTTTCGGCGGGTAACTCGATTCAAACGGGGTCCCGTCAATCTAAAGCGGTCAACCGGCGGCCATTCTTACCAACAGATATATATATTCCGCCACTTGTCTATCCGTGAAAAAAAAATGTTGTATCGCATCTCGACATTTCAATCGATTGAAAAGCAACGATTACAGAAATAAATTCAATTAACTAGGAAAAATTCGTTTCAACGGAGCGATAATTAGTGACCTGGATGCAAAAGGAATGTTTTATGAAGTAAATTGTATAGAAGTTCAATAAAATAAATATTTAGTTATATTAATCATTTTGATCAATTGAGAAGAACGTGGACAGGTTTTTTAATTTCTCTAATGTCACTATTTGATATTTTTTCCGGTAATTTTGAAATTAGAAATTCGTAAAATCAACTTAATTATTAAAATATATTTCTATTATGATTTTCATCTTTACAGTTTATTCTATGATTTTTAATTGTTTGTAAAAATAGTGTATCTTCGATTATATATCCACCATATATACATATGTATAATACTATATTGTACAGTATATAATATTATACTGTAGAATATTATTCGAATATATACGTATAATTGCGTATCTTCGTATCATACGCGTCCGCTAATTTAAATCACAGCAACGTTTTTAGCCTCCGCGTGAAAATGGCCGATGGCTGGCCGCCATTGAGCCACCATCAAAGTATTCTTGAACAAGAATTACATACAGAGGGCACCATAATATTCGTAGGCCCTAGGCACTTTTGTAATGACTTCGCCATCTGCCAACCCTCGACCCCACCGTAATTCCATTTTCTCGTCGGCTACCGTAACAATCCTTCTCCTCTTTTTTTTTACCGTATCAAACATAATTCTGTTTCGATAATTTTATAATAATTTTATAATTATTTTATAAACATCGGTGTAAGCGAATTTATTTCGTTCAGCGCAGGTAAACAAAGTTAAAATGGTTACGCCATCGACCCTTAAGCTTTCGACACTCCACGGCCTTATTTGAATTTATGTTAATAGCTATGTTAATAATATTATTATTATGTATGTTATTGTATTAATAATTTTTCCATAATGTAAAACGAAATTAACTTTTATTTGACAATACTAGTGAAATTGAATTTTATATGTATGTTAAAAAACTCGCATGCAGATTGAGTTTTTATTTCAGAGCGCATGTTTGTTGATCCAAGTAATTTTTAACGAACTTTAACGCTGGATACTTACATTACATGGCGTATTTAGTTTTCGTTAAGATGGTCGGTCGCCGGCTGCCACTACTACGCCATTTTATGGTGCTCTTCGATGAGGGAGAAACGTTGGAAGGGTCATCTTTACGGTGGGATTTTCTTGTAACAGCTATAAAAGTGATCTTTATGAATTTGTTTCCAGTAAACTGTTAAGAATTAGGAAATAAACTTTCTCGGGACATATAGACACGTCGTTCAGCTACCGGAACACAGTTTTTAAAGTCGTGTTTAGTTAAACAAATGAATCACTGAAGGACAATTGTCTTCGAAGAAAACTTGAAACGTCAAACGATTTTTGTTGCAATAATATTCTCGAATAAAAAATAGTTTATCCAAAATTTTCTCATAGATATAATTCTATAATATTGGGAAATCTATGGAAAAATAAAAGAAATTGTTATTTTAACTAATTAAGTACACCAATACATATAATACGTATATGAAGAGCTAGGTAGGTACTCGAATAATTATACAATCACATAACGAATGATTCGAGCAAATTTCCGATCGAATAAAAAATAACCCAAACAATTTTACAACCAAATAAAGAATTATTCGAATATCGTATTCGATATCTTATATAATTTAGGTAGAATATTCAATGACAATTGATGAATATAATATTATGTAGTTATAATAAATAACTGTTATTCGAATAAAATAATCGACTAAGAGATATTGATTCGCTTAATTATTTTAGATAAATATTTATTCGAAATTCAACACTGCTTTCAATGGATGCAATTCATTTCTCGTTTCATAAAATATTCGCATGTCCAATAATGAGTACTGCTGAAAACAACAAAATGTTGTCCTCTTTTACTCTAGAAAATGTTTGATCAAACATTTTCATATATTTTAAATATTTATATATTTCATTTTATATTATTTTATATTTACATTTTTTAAATATGTCAACAACAAAGGTAAATAACAGAAGGTGGTGGCAGAGAACGTGTCAAAGAGGTGTTAACAGTGCAGAAATGATTAAAACACGAATGTGTCCAGTCAGAAACAGCGTGAATGACTAGAAAGATTATGTCAAGAAATTTAGATTCTGGAATTCAGATTTTAGATTCTGGATTTTTGATTTCAGATTCTGGATTTCAAATTTCAGATTCTGAATTTCAGATTTCAGATTCTGGATTTTAGATTTTAGGTTCTAGATTTCTGATTTTAGATTCTGGATTTCAGATTTCAGATTCTGGATTTCAGATTTTAGATTTTGGATTTCTGATTCTAGGTTCTGCATTTCAGATTAAAAATTCTAGATTCTGGATTTCAGATTTCAGATTCTGGATTTCAGATTTTAGATTTTGGATTTCTGATTCTAGGTTCTGCATTTCAGATTTAAAATTCTAGATTCTGCATTTTAGATTTCAGATTTTGAATGTCTGATTTTAGATTCTGGATTTGAGATTTGAGATTTCAGATTACAGAATCTAGATTCTAAATTCTAAATTCTAAATTCTAAATTCTAAATTCTAAATTCTAGATTCCAAATACTAGACAATTCGACCTAACGCGATTATTTCTAATCGATCAGAAAAGTGAGATCGATACCCTCGGCGCCGTTAGACGAGAGTCCCCCTATTGGTTTTCCGGCGCGTGAAGCAATCTGGCGACGATTTTCGCAGATGGAATATGGGATCTGGAGTCTTCACGCCGCGGGTGAACTTTGGGGTGACCCGCGTCTCGCCCGAAGGCACCCGATTCTGCCCCCAAGCGCCTCGCAATTGCTCCCGAGGGCAGCGTTCGCCCTGAGCGCTCTTCACCGGCCGGACATGGTGCCGTTACCATTAACGTCGGCCGGCCCACCATACGGTCCCATGGAACTGGTCACCAAGTCCTCCAAGGACAGGGACGAGGCGGAGAAGAAGGAACAAGATGGGAACGACGACCAGCAACCCGACGACAACGAAGGAAACATCGAAAACTCCGACGAAAATGATAATCAGGTATGTCAATCGCAACAGTAATACAATAATAATTACAATTTAATTAATAGTAATTTAAATATGACAATAATTGCGGTATAATTCGATGGGATATCGTTGGGTGATCATTTCAGTCAATTTAGTATTGCGAAACGTGCACGTATCGCTAAACGCTGTTTTTAATAAATGTAATAATTATTATAGTTTTGAAACAATTATTGGATACCATAATTAAGATTAAGAAATGAATTCTTTGAGGCGATGTTAACGAAATATATCGTCTCGATATTTATTTTCAGAGTTTTTAATATTCTGAGATTATAAATTGGTTGTACCCAAAATTGCTGATCAAATGATGTATAAACCATGATCGTCGTAAAATCATGCGATCTGTCTAGAAAAATGTTAACATGCTACAGAAATTCTAGATTGACCATTTCTGGCTTCGGCCGCGAGAATGTTTTTAATCTGTACCGTTCGGGCAAGGCGAAAAAATTCGCGATTCTAAAAAATAAATATCGCGATAGCACTTACAATTTTGAACTTTGCAAACACGTTCGCTGGCTCGGTGAACTCATCGAAATCGAATGATTGGTTTTTGTAGAAAACCGTGGCGAGAGGCAACATGCTTTCAAAGTTTTGCGCGCGCGCGCGCGCGGTTCCGAAGATTCTCAAAAGCCGATCTGTTTCAAGGTTTAGAGAGGGGTTATCAATTTTTCGTATTTGCCCATCGCGTCGGGGATCATATTTTTCAAATACAGAACAGTAAGGAACCGCAAAAAGGAAATTCGATTTTTCGATGCCGACAAAGTAGAGGGGCCTCTCAACGGTGCGCCGATATTATCGGCTTACGTATGCATGTGTACGCACATATGTATGCGGGCGGTGGGTACGCCGGCATCCCCTATGTTCGCCATTAAGCTCCCGGAGTCGACGCGGTCAGATCTTTCGCTTCCGAAATAAATCGAGAAATCTGCAACAGAATCGACGCAGCGTTCTCTACGACTATCATTTAAACGTGACGCTACAAAATCAATATCATTCTATTGGGTTGGCAACTAAGTAATTGCGGATTCAAAACAAGAAGGAGAATTCGATTCTTTTGCTTAAAAATATAAGTTTATTCAATTAGACGAATCAATGTTGACGCTGCCTTTCTTTCGAGGCTTCATTTTAATATACTGTATGTAACATAAACATCGTGCTTGCGACGCTTGCTTTTTTGGAAATAATGTAATAAAATATGTCTGAAACGCGCGCCTCGACCTTTCATTTTCAAACTGTAATAAAAACAAAACTAAATCATTAATCGGTGCAATTTTCTTACGAAATTAAAGGTGAAATTCCAGACAGTAAGAGAACAATATAACTTAATTACTTTGAACACGTTGATAAAACAAAAGAATGTGCCAAGACCATCTATTAACAAAATCCGCAATTACGTAATTGCCCACCCACTATTAGTCGTAGGCACATAATAGCGCGAAATGTAAATGGAAGTCGTTTTGAAAAATTACTCTCGCCAAAGTCTATCTTATCCATCGATAACCGATAGACTTTATAAACGTAATAGGTATTGATATGTACGCGACAGGCATCTTTTATATGCCTTCTTTTTGGTTATGGTCATTAACACGTTGAGCCCGGTCTAGGGTCCCTAGGGACCGACAGTGAACTTTTCGTTTGGCCATAACAAAAGTTGAACGGAGGTCACAACAAAGTATATTCTCGCGTGAATATTGACAAATGCTTGCTCGTTGCCGGCCAAACGGAAAGCACAGTAATATCGATGCCGGGCTCAACGTGTTAAAGGTAAACCCGAGAATCGAAAAATTTCAGATACTATTTAATAATAATAATAATAATATAATAATCATAGTAATAATATTATTCGATTATTTAATTTCCTTCACGCATGAAAAATCTTACGAATTTGTTACTATCTTATTATTATGTTATTTGTTGTGGAGGATATATAGGAAAAATCTCTCTTAACTTTAGCATTTGCATGAAGTTTGCGCAACGTTCTATTCGGTCTTTGCGAGGATTATTGATTGTAGTGAATTTTTAAAGAAAATTTGTATTTGTACACGGTCCACAGTTTATTTTCCACGGTATTATTTATCCACGACGAGTTGAAAGAAAGAAAATGCCTGGATATATCTGTCGAAGTTGCGGAACTCCATTATAACTTCTGCCTTGGTCATTACTCTTTTATTTTCGATTTCAATAGAAGTATTTCCGTGTATAGTGTATACATATGGTGTATCTAAAGACAGGGCAAGATCGATAGGGTTATATATTTATTAACCGGTTAGTTGTCTTTGGCGAATATACTCGTCCTGATATAATGGTAACATTTTTTTGTTACGAGTATAAGAACAGCTATCTGGTTAAGTAAATAAATAATAAATAATGTGTAGTATAAATTTAAAAAATACATAACTGTTGGTAATACATGGGTTGGTGCATATGAAATGTCGGATTTTTAAGAGAGCATATAAAACTGCATATCTTTTTTCAAAAGCTATTAATTTAATCAAAATGTGCCCCATTTGTTTCAATACACTTTTCCCAACGCGAGTTTGATTCATAAATGTCTGTCTTCAAGAAATTCTGATTTTTCGGATCAATGAACTGTAGTATTGAATTTTTCAGACTGTCTCCATTTACATAATGTTTAGCCCACTAAACCTACGCATACGTCGTACAAAACAATTGCGATATTAAATGAAGTAAAATAGAAAATTTTATAAAATATAGATCTTTCGCCAAGCGACTTTCGCTATTTTAAACATTTAGGACAGTTTTTACGGGCTAAATAGTATATATGGTATTCATACAGGATAAATAGTATATACAGTGGGTGTAGAAAGTATTCGTACAGCAATCAATTCCAACAAAAACATTATAGAACTTCGTTTAATACAAATAAATTTGAACAAAAAAGATGTGTACATATTCTTTGATATCTTCGGAGCAAATGTCATGAAAAAGAAATTGTTTATTTATATTCTTGATGAAACCATTAGCAAAACTCTTAAACATGGACTGAAATATACGCGTAATAAGTATTCGTACAGTTCCTGTTCCATGACGCTTTCCGTTACAGTATACATGACAATTATCTGGTAATCCATGGAATGTCAACATAAATATCATCAGTATGTCTAGAGACCTTGTCAGAATAAATAGTGCTCTATATTTAAGATACGTAACGTTAGTAGTCCTAAAATAGGACGAAAAGGAAAGGAAACGACTGAAAGTGAAAGAAAAATTATTACAAATCTGCATAATAAGTGTAAAACATTACGAGAGATTTCGGAAATTATGAATAGACCGAGGTCTACAATTCAAGGCATCATTGACAGATATGGAAATCGAAAAACTTTAAGGAATAAAGCAAAGTGCGGACGTAAACGATTAATAAATGAATACACCGGCCGATGGATAATGCATAAAATAAAACGAAATCCAAAGATTAGTGCGGCAAAAATCGCAGCTGAACTTGAAAGTGTCCTTAGTATCAGTGTCTGCAGCAGTACAGTGCGTACTTTTCTACGGGATAGAGGATATCATGGCAGAGTAGCTCGTAAGAAATATTTTGTGAACGAAACTAATAGAAAGAAGCGACTGCAATTCGCAAAATAATATGTAAACGTTCCAATGGAGTATTGGAACCGTGTAATATTTACTGATGAAAGTAAATTTTACATATTCGGATCAGATGGACGATGTACGGTATGGAGGAAAAAAAATACCGAGCATGAAAAAGAAAACTTGCAGGCGACTGTAAAGCATGGCGGAGGATCGGTCACAGTTTGGGGCTGTATGAGTGCGAATGGGGTTGGATCCCTACATTTTATCGATGGTATCATGGACCATAAATTATACTTCGATATTTGAAAAACACATATTCAAGCTAGTGCAAATAAAATGCAACTACAAGACAACTATATCTTTTTACAAGATAATGATCCGAAGCATAATGCTTATAATACAAGGCAATGGATCCTGTATAACGTACCAAATCAGTTAAAAATCTCTCCACAGTCTCCAGACATAAACGGCATAGAGCACTTATGGAGTCATCTCGAAGAAAAAATTCGAAATTACCATATTTCTTTAAAATAAGATTTAAAAGATGCACTACTGCAAGAATGGAACAACATCTCTAGTACTATCACCAGAAAGTTAGTACAGTCAATGTCACGAAGGCTTACAGCGATTATACAATCTAAAGGGAATCCAGCTAAATACTAGAATAACAAATAAGTTGATTTTTGTTATGTTTATGTATAAAAATTAAGAGACGTTATTGTAAAGTTGGAAGTGTACGAATACTTATTCCACGTATATTTCCGTCCACATTTAAGCTTTTTGTTAATAGCTTTATAAAGAATATAGATAAACAATTTTTCTTCATGACATTTTGAACGATTAAATAAAATAATTTGCTCTTAAAGTAGAAACAACGAAAGTATTTTCAGATATAACTGTTGAAATACCAACGAACAAAGCTAATAATTATCAACTGCATTGCTATGAAAATCGTCCATCGTTTCAGACATAATTCATTTTTAAACCAGTCTTCTTTTATTTCGTCCAATCAGCATCGATACTTCGGAACCGTCGACCGACAAAATGAAAAAGATCTTTCAAGACGAATCTTTGACCGTAACAATGTCCGAGGCCAAACATCCCCGCGGTCAGAAGAGCCAATCTATCTTTATCAACACCTTAGCCGACTGATTAAAAGGCGGCAGCGCAATTTATTCCACTCGTTCGCCATTGGTAGTGGTTCGTGCATTCATACGTTCACGACGGCCATGACACGAACAATGATTGCCATTGCCCATAAATCGTGTCAGTTATTGGAATCACCAATTTTTTTTACTTTATAATAACGCAAAAACCGACGCACGTAAACGATGCATAAAAATACAATGCTGCATTCTCAGAAATGATTTTTACAACAGAATTATGGAATTTATAAATCATAAAGAAAATCGCGAATGGATTTTTTTGTAATGGAAAATGTTGCTTCAAATGATCTCGGTCACCTCTTTTTCAATTAGCGAATGATTTTCGGCGCGCCCTGTACATTCAAAGACGTCGTAGCAACGCGAGGCGTGAAAATGCACAGGGCTCGCGTTAAAATTTCAATTAAGAAGCTAATCGATGTTTTTGTTCCTGGTTCCGCAGACCTCAGTTTCGAAGGAAAACAACGACAACGAAGACGCGGGGGAGGAAAGCGACAGCGGCAGTACAAACAGTTCCCATCGCTCGGCCAACAATAATCTACCGGCGAAGCTGCTCGATCCGATGGCTTACCTTGCTTTCGATAAGGTACGTTTCCAAGTTTGATCGATTTCCGCGGGCCGCGCGCGCGGTTCTAAAAGAAGAATGGGGAGCCTAGTAATTGCCAATTAATGCGAACAAAAATAGACGGGAGAATATCGTCGCCGGGGCAAAACCGGGAGTTAATCCGCTCGTAAAATGATCGAGCCGGACGCAAATTGATTGAAAAATCATTTCGTTTCGGTGGCATTTTCGGATACGACCACTAATCTGTCCCGCCGACTTATCGGCTTTCTTATTAAAGATTTCGCGATATCCCGTCGATCGACTTCTCGCCGTTTCTATCACCTCGGCTTCGTATTTTCGGACGATGTTGATCATTCGTGAAACGCCGGAAAATAGTGAATCATTTTTGATATTATACTCGATAGGTTAAGTATACTTGTACATACGTGTATGCATTTTAAAATGATTAATAATGGTAACAGGAGTTGCAATTTACATATTGTATCTTTATCAGGAGAATCATTTTAGAGCCAGTTGTTTTAACTGTAGCAAGATGTATTTTATTTGTAGTAATATTTAATAGGAGATATATGCAGCAACAGTTGTTTTACTTGTAGCAAGATGTATTTTATTTGTAATAATAATTAATAAGAGATATTGCAAAGGAAATAAGAAAGCAATATAAGCTTTCAATTTATCGAAATGCAGACAATTGCTATTTGGCAAAAGCATTTACAGTGATAAAAGGTATTAAATAAAGAGCGTTGGTGTATACATAACCTGTAAAATGGCGATAGATATTTTTACAATTTACGCCACCGTTTTCATTAGGTCCATTATTGTTTTATTAAATATTTCTCCAGGTTAAAATATATCGTTAAATATTTCTCCACATTCAAATATATCATTAAATATTGCTCCAAATTAAAATATATCATTAAAGATTTCTCCAGCAATTTTGTTCCGTTCGTCAAATGTATCTAAAATACTGTCTTTAATCTTTAATCGTATGCCGAAATAATCTCTTAATAATTATAGTCCCAGAACCGATCGATCAATACCGGTGCACTGAAAGATTTCGAAACGAGTTCATCGCGGAGTCGATTAAACGCATCTCGAATTAAACTTTCATAAAGCCAACTAATTAATCAATTAACAATGTATAGAATACAACAGAAAATTCTTTTGTTAATCGATTTAACGGAAGCGGCTCCGAAGCTTTCGGAACTTTTGCCATGAACGTTCAACGATCGCGAAGCATGGCCGAAGCTTTGCTATTGTCGGCGCGCGCGTCCGTTGTCCCGTTTCGAACGCTCTGTGTTCGCGCATCTTTTCGGAAGGCGACTCGTTCGAATAACCTGTAACAATACATATTTCTATCGAATAACAGGAAGGCACTGTCACGCCGGTTCTAAATGGCTGGGTCCTCGGCGCGTACACCGCCATGCTTGGGAGACTGTCGGCGGCTACCGCGGCCCTCGAAGCCACAGAAATACCGAACATCCCTTCCGACAGCGACTCGGAGAGCGAACACTCGTCTTACACCGAGAAGTATGCAATCAATAACCAATTAACCCTTCCTACTACACCGATTATTATAGCGGTCCCTGAAATGGCAAATTTTCAAAGGCGGCTGTACGGTTTGGCCACGAATTTTAGTTCTGTCTTATGTTAAATTGTATATATTATTTATTTTTATATATATAATTTATTTATTATCATTAAGTATTATATTTTATATATTATTGAGTCCTAAACACGACTGATATGTATTATTTTATGACAATCACGAGTTTGAATTTATTTAGCTATATTTTATGGTACTAGCTAAACAAAGTAGCAGTTTCTAGGGAACATTTACTATTTATTATGACGATTTTATCGCACTGTCTATAAATGGAATTAAATAGATAGATTAATTATTACACAATATACTATTTCATAAATAGATTAATTATTACTCAGTACACTATTATATAGATAGATTAATTATTATACAACACACTATTACATAAATAGATTAATTATTACGCCATACACTATTCTATAAATAGATTAATTATTACACAACACTCTATTATACATGAACAGTACATATACTACATTAAAATTTCTTCTGGTGATTTTCGTAAACTAAACTATTTCGACATTAACCAAATTAATTATTTACAACGTTCTGTCAATTTATATTTGACTCAAATTGTTATTTACTATTTGGCTTCTAAATACTTTCGAGTTATTTTTCAGATAATCCAAAAATTATTACAGCGAAAATTCTCAAACTAGACCAGCAAGCCAACAATCTCAGAACGTTGTGACTGACGCGCTGCAATAATCGAAAAATGTTTATACATTAAGTTAAAACCGGGACCTATGGAAAATTATGGCGATCACGCGGAGACGGGGTAAAAAAAAAAATGCGTGTATAAGTTGCGCGGAGTTTTATTTAGCCGGCCGCAGAATCGATGGAACGAAAGCGACGAATCTGTCGAACCCGGGGACAAATCATGCGTTTCGTTCGAATTCGTTTCTGATACTTCAAACATCCAAGATAAATCACGCTGTAAATCAGAGCAGTCGGAGGATATTGGATTGCCCTGAGTTATGGACGCTTCGCGGCTACCGATCGCGAAATTTCGGATACTTTTTTAATAGTACACCGCACGCGATTGGGGAATTTTTTTTAAATAAACGTCGGACCGCGCGGTTTTTGCCGGCACGTTGCTGCACGTAGTGTTGGTTTCGTTCGCCTTTCTTTTTACGGTGATTAATATTGGCAAAGTAATCGAAACAATGAATCGCTGGATCGGTGGATCCATGTGAATATTACTGTGCGTTTCTTCAGACTTACTGGTGGCTATGCTTAACAATTTTCTAGAGATTCTGATGAAATTTTGTAACTATATATATATGCAGAAAATTAGCATTTGTTCCTAGGATTATAATAGTTCATATCATTTTATAAAAATATATATGCACCGATGCTATAAAATCGGTAATTTTTCTTGCCAAAAGTAGAGCAGCTACTAAATAGTTCGGCTCTCGTTTCAGTTATAAAATGGTCTTGTTTTTAACGTATTTATATTACTTGATAAAAGGAATATCCTATTTTTATAATACAGTACTATAATACACTTTATATATACATGCTTATAAATTACAAAAATACTACATTGCCGCCACAATGGCGACTCAAAAATTGCGTTCTTTAACACTGGAATTACCAAACTACTTCGCATAACCTTCACAAAACTTTGACGTAGCTATTTTACTATAATAAAAATCCTATAGTAAAAATCAGTTCGAGTAAGTCTTGTCATTGTTATAAAACAGTGCGCACCAGTCTCGTTTAAATAATCCTAGCGAATAAGTAATAATAATCGAATAAGAATCGTAAAGCTTTTATTATATATTTTATTATTATATTTAAAATTTCTTATTAAAATTTGAGAGAACATACTAACAAGACTATTTCTAAATTCAATTGAATTGTAATTAATCACCATAATAGTAAAAGATTGTAACGCAATATTCGAGGCATTTAAAGCAAAACGTGTCCTAGTTCAAATAGTTGTATAAATTGTATTAATATTATTAATCGCTTCGTCGATCGTCGATCGCATGTCGCCATCGCAGTAATAAAATTTAAACAACACGATTCGCAGGTCGCGCGGAAGCAGTCCGAACGTGAGCAACGCTCACCGCGGATATTCGTGCGGTTCCTGCGACGTTGTCGCGCCGACGAGGCCGGCCTTACGAAAGCATATTGTCGATTGCCATCCGCCCATGACCAGCACGGAAACAGGCGAAACAAAAAGTTGTCCGTCCTCGGGCTGTGACTTCGCGACGAGCAGCAGGTGCGAAATGGAGACCCACGTGGCCGCGCACGTGGCACAGGGCATGACACCGACAGGGAAGAAACGTACATTGGCATTGCAACGCGTCAGGTATAGGTACTTGAAATTTTTCTGTGAAATTTTATCATCCGTTCGCCGATCAACAATTAGATGAATAACATGAATTAATTAAACAGGCTGCGGACATTTATGGAAAGTAGTGTATTTCTATTGAATTTTATTGAAAAAAGTGTATTTTTTCTTTTAATAGTTTTCAAAAGTCGGAAATAATGTAACAATGATCTGTTATTTTACATAAATGTATTAAATTCGCAGTATAATCGTAACGAGATAATGAATACGTAGACTGTAGGTCTTTGTGCGAAATAAAAATCGTCGATGTTAATTGGAAAGTATATGAGATAGAAAAAGATATATTTCATTTTTCAATGATTGTAAAAATTGAAAATTCTGTAACCTAATCAATTTAATCGTACACACATAAAATCTGCAGTTTGTTGATTACTTTCACAAAGAGTTTCTCTCTCTCTCTCTCTCTCTCTCTCTCTCTCTTAGAATGCCATTTTTCAAACAATTTTTCTTTTCTAAGCTACTGCTAAACAGCCTCGAATTTTGGCACATATATTTATGAATATTTAGAGCACATAATCAATTTCTTTCGAAAGAAAATTAATAAAAAGTGTGCGAGTTATATTGAAATATAGGAGGTAAGAAAAATGTCAGGTAAAATGTAGGAGGTAAAAAAATGTTATGGTAAATTAACGAAGATTCTCGCAGTTAATATATTGAAGTATATAATAGGAACATTAATATGTTAACTATAAAACTCTTCGTTAATTCAATATTTTAATATTTCTTTACTGCCTCTGATAATGTAACCCTGTCGTTTCTCTTACATCCTTCAATATTCCAACATAACTCGCGCAATTTTCTAATGTGGAGTATTTTTATAATAAAGTATATAAAAGGAACATCATTATAAAAACTTTTTATAATAAGATATATAAAAGGAACATTATTGTAAAACAATTAAATCATATAAGAGAAACATTAATATAAAATTGCAGATGCAAGAACAATGTTTTAATTAAAATATTAAAAGCAGTAATAAACCTATCGCTAAAATATTTTGCATTACCTCCAGCAAAATACGAATACGGTTCAATAAAAATTGTAAAATGGGACCAAGCAAAATGCATGAGAAACCGAGAGTACATACGGTTCACCTAAACTGTTGCCGGACGTCTGTCTAACTGAACAATTAAACCCGTCCGCCATCATAAAATTCGACTTATGGTTGCGATTCTCGATTTGCTCAGATACGAGAGGGAGGAGTATCGATGCTCGCTGTGTTCGTACGCCTGCACCATCGAGAAGGCGTTCCAAAGGCATTTGAGGGCACACGCGAAGGGCACAGCGCCGGAGACGAGGGTGAGCTGCGCGGTGTGCGGCGCGGACAGATCCTCGGAGGTCGATCTCAGCAAACACATGAGAAGGCATCGCGACGACCGATACTTCTGCTGCGACATTTGCATTTTCCGCACGGTTCAATTGAAAAAGGTAATATTTTTTCGCGGCCAGCGCCCCCCAACGCTTGGTTTCGAACGCCGCGGCGTCAGAGAGACGCGCCTCGGCAGCCAATTGAATTCCCGTAGAATTGAAAAATATAGCGCGGCCCGGTATAATCTACGGGCTCGGATTGTTTCTAGATTTCTATCTCTGCCACGCTCTCGTATAATCCCCCCGGCTGATCGTAAATTCCACCGGTTATTCTACTCCGGGCCCTTTCAATTTTTGTAGACTACCTGGATGTGTATTCTGTGTCAACCTTAAATCAAATGTTCCGCTTTGTGTAAACGACCCGCCGTCGAGTCCGGGCGACCGGTGATCCCCGAATGTATCGGGAATCGATACGGGACTCTACGATCGTATTTATATTGTTAATATGGAAAGTTTTAACGGATAAACTATCGACGGCGCCGTTGGTTTGTTCCGCGACCCTTCTTCCGTCCAAGGTCCTATGTTACGCGGACCGTTTCATGTGTCACGAGATATGATAAAGGTTTCAACAAAAGTAGCAGCTTACTGAAAGCATATACATTGCGTATATTGTTGCTGCAGGGCAAACGATTTATAAAGATTAGTTTATCTTTTCTCGAATATTATGTTCGTGTCTCGAAGACGCTTTCTTTTTATGTAAGCAAGTCGATGCTTTCTGAAATAATTTTGTATCGTTATCGTTAAGATAAATCTTTTTCAATTATGCTGACAGATCAAATGTTTTCTATATGACTTAAATTAGACCATTCACGGGTCATTGTTAAGTCAATAATATTTTTCTGCGCAAAATAATGAACTGATATCGAACAATGAATTTCGAAACGAAGTCTTAACTATGTTCGCTTATTTTCTGTGAAGCATTAACGTTTACAAATTGCAATATAGTTCAGAAGAATAAATATAGTTCCGACAAGTAATGAAATATAAATAATAATATCGATATAATAAATAATATCGAAATATCGTAGCTAATATTCAAATAACAATTTTAATAACAAGTAATTATAACAACAGACAATAAAATATCTTGGAAGATCTATAGTTTTTAAGTCTTCAGAGTTTCGTATCACCGTGCTCAGAATTTATAGATTAAAGGGGTGCATAATCGAAGAAGTAGAAATAAACGGTCGTGCCTTGTTGTTCCAGCTAATCCAACATCGACGCATGCACACCGGCGAGAAACCGCACCTATGCCCTCACTGCGCGTACAGGAGCGCCCGCCGCGACAACCTGCGTAGCCACGTGCGACGCGTCCACAAAAAGGAGAATCTCTATTGCGACACGTTCAGTCCACGTGGCATGCTGCTCACGCCCATGATCGACAGGGAGACGCCGCTTGTCCAAAGCCCGGAGTCCTCGCCGTCCTCCAACTCGGAGTCCACCAACTAGCGAAGCAACTCAGCAGAAAGGGAGAGCGGATCGTCGTCACACACGTCCTAACTTTGTCAATACTGCGACCTAGGTATTAAAATTGTGAAGGTGGTTTTACATTGGCGAACCTGATCGTGCCGTCACGAATCCATCCAGCCCGGGAGCCGAATTGGTATGTTCAGACCGGTTTCGGCGAGTTTGGTGTCGTTTGAACCAATTCGGCTAACAAAGCCAGCAAAATGATGCAATTTAATTCGATAAAGGGTTTTTAAACTTCGTTGTACGCGTTGTATAAAAATGGGGTAGATTCAAAAGCAACGACATCAAATGGCTGTCGCAGGGTTGAAACCGTTTCGACTGGTTTCTACAAGTTCGACAGTGTTTCAACCAGTTCGTAGACGTTCTATAATGATATTGCAACTACTAAAACAAAAAAACAAAAATTATTTAATACTTTTACGGTACAAAAGTTAACAGCGATCTTCTAAAAATCATAACTGAAGCCAAGTAAAAAGAAATTCGAACGATTGTCATATATAAACTATTTGTTATTCCGTGTCACAAAAATTACTGAATAATCTTTGAACATTCTAAAAAAAGCTTAAGCAACGTTTTCCTAAAAAATTGTAACTTACTCCAAGTAAAAAACTGAAAAATAATGACTGTCGTACGGTAAAGGTTAAAATGCGCGATCGAATTCTATGTTTTCCAAATAAATAGTTCATAGAACTCGAGCGAACAATGACCGCATTGCGAACATGTACGAAGTCTCGAACGGTTAGCTGAATTCGTGGCGATGGGGGGGATGATCGGAGGTCGACGGCTCCGTGTTTTCAAACAGTTGTTTCACGATTCTTTGCAATTATTCGAAAGCTTTATTACGATCGCGATTGTTGTATATAAACGTTATTGTAACGAGCGGGGCGCTCCGACGAAGACACGAGAGGGTGGTGGACCCGAGAGCGCGAATGAAAGTATCGAGAACGATGGTGTTGGCGGGCCTCCGATCGACGACGATTAGGTTCCGCCCGTTACTAATTTTAGTCAAACACCGTAGTGAATTGCATGCGAACGTCGATGATATAATCTAATCTTTAAATTCTAACGAGATTCTTATATTAGTCGATTTTTAATTATCGGGATTCGCTCGTTGGTACGACGACGATGACGAACGACGATATAAAAGCTGCGCAATGGTGCTAGAATTCGTAGACTGGATTTATAGAGGAAGACTGAAAGTAGGAACGCTAGACGGCGGCGTGTCTTCGTCCTTTGTTTATCTTACGCGTCGGTCGCCGCGATTTCGAACGGAAGTCCGGCGATCGTTAAGACTGCTATCCCGATGACCGAGAGATGCACTCGTGCTGCACGGTTTACGATAAACCGCTTCTATTCCAACATGAAACAATCATTTTCACGCAAACTAATTTTCTCATCGTTATATCGATTTTTTTTTAAATTCTACCCGTTGTATTGAAATAACTCCATCAAAGATACACGGCAAAATCTTTAACAATTATAACAATTTTAGTATCAACAATTATGGCAATTTTAACATCAACAATTATGGCAATTTTAACATCAACAATTATGGCAATTTTCGCATCAACAATTATGGCAATTTTAGCATCAACAATTTCTTATTATAGCAATCTGTACAAATTCTAATTTAGGCGAAATCCTACTTAACCCTTCGCGCCTCGGTATAACCACGATTCTTCTAATACTTGCGAATTTAGCCCTTTATACTTGGATATCTCATAGAAGGGGCATAGCAAGACTGACGGTACAATTTTATACTTGCTATTTTAACTTTCTATTATTTCGCCTTGTATCGTAATTTTTAACCTAATCGTAAGCAACAGTGCTACAAAAATTTGATCTTATTAGTTAATTAAATGTCGATTAAAAATTTGACAATGAGAGAATTACCTTGAGAAATGTCATGGCAACGTGGTGACAGTATGTGGACCGGCAGCTCGAGTTGTCTCTGTCCTATGGGAAAGGTGCTATTTTGCAAACATAATTTTACTGTCGCGCCCTCCTATATTCGACTCCGGCTCTATTTATAATTGTCCAATTGTAATTATGATTGTTAACCGTGTTATCGATAACGACATACATTGTTATCATTACCTATGATTATTGAACCGGCATCAGTACTAATTATACAGGGTGTGTCCAAGATGTCTTGCAATTCGGAAATGGGGAGTAGCTGACGTCATTTTAAGTAACTTTTTCCTTTACGAAAATGCAATTCGTTGCTTTGTTTACGAGTTATTAATGAAGAATCGTGACCAATGACAGGCGAGCTCGGCTGCCGTGCAGCGACCGAGCCAATCAGTGGAACTAGCCTTCGTCCGCCCATTGACTAGTCCGCTCATTGGCTAGTCGGCTCATTGACTAGTTCGCTACGCGCCAGCCGAGCTCGCCTCTCATTGATCACTGTTTTTCCTTAATAACTCGTTAACGATGCCTCGTAGAACATTTTCGTAAAGGAAAAAGTTTCTTAAAATGACCTCAGCTACCCCCCATTTCCCAGTTGCTAGTGATTCTTGGGACACCCTGTGCGTATACCGTGCGATACGCGAGAGGCTGGCGAAAACTATTCTTACGGCTAAGCGCCGGCAAATTGCAGCAGCGTGCACATACACGATAAATAGCGTTGCGCGACACGGTGCCATGTGCTCTAGGATGCGATGGAAGGAAGAAGAATAGCCGAGGGAATTTTATCGAATTTCGTAATAGCGGCGTAGCGATAAGAGGCTCGAAAGTCTTCTGCTGTGGTCAATAATCGTGTCCGCCTAAAAAAAAAAAATAATGAACGTGGAACGATATATATACGATATACTTTCAACTAATATTATTTAACGTTTTTATATTAACCATTGGCGAATGGTGCGAACTATGATGGGAATGGGAAAGAGAGAAGGTGGGGGGGGGGGGGGGGGGAAAGGAAAAAAAAAAAAAAAAAGGAAAAAGGAAAAAAAAAGGAAGAGAAAGAGAAAGAGAGAGAGAGAGAGAGAGAGAGAGAGAAGGATAGAGAAGGATAAAAGAGGAAGAGGAGAGATAAGAAAGCATACAGAACGCCGGATTTTTCCAACGAACCGTAAAACTTTTTCCATGTTGTCTCAACTAAATACTTAAGCCGTGAAAGTGTAAGCCAAAGCGAATTGTAAAAGGTTTGCTCTCGGGCAGGGCGAACGCGTAGCAAAACGCGCGAAGCATAAGCGAGTTCCCGTTACGTAATACTCTGGCTTTATACACTTCTATTCCTCACTTTAACATCGAATAAGTAATTAACGATTACAAGTTTTTTCCTCTTTACGATCGAACACCGTCCCCAAACGATTCTACCGTACTACTTTCTGCTGTAAAACGAAAAGCGAGAGAAAGAGGATAAGAATGAATGAGTGAGAGAAAGAGAGAGAGAATGAGTGGGTGGTTGAGCGATTGTGAAAGAGAGAGAGAGAGAGAGAGAGAGAGAGAGAGAGAGAGAGAGAGAGAGAATGGGGAAGGCGATAAGGCTGAGGCCAATCTATATAACATAAATGTGTGTCAATTTTTAATGTATCATAACTACGTTCTAGTCGATAACGGTTTTTAAGGGAAAGATAACAAAGGCACGGGAAAAAAGGGGGATCCATGCTCCTCGACGCGCAACGTGTTACGACCGCCATTGTACACGCTATCTTCTACTCCGATCGGTGGTTCTTTTATTAAACCGTGACGTAACTGGACACGATTGGTCGGATCGAGGAATCGTACGCGTTATTATATTTTATATATTTTTATACGACTTCTATTTTTAATAATTACAGAGCTCATTTATCGTTAATAATTTATTACATTCCAATATTTATTTAGTATACGTCTGCATTGACTCTAATGATTATTATTAGTTCCTATGATTATTTATTATGAATATTATTATTTCCATTTGAAGTTGATGATTAACATCGAAATATAGTAGATTCTTCGATGATTATTTTATTATTATATTATATTTGAAGATCAGAAAGTTCGAAATCTTCGCCGACAGTTTGACGCTACGTTATGTTCATTAGACTACGGACTTGATGAGTTATTAGCAAAAAATTTTGATGAACGAAGTATAGACAAGCGAAGACACAAGGAGAAGTTAAAAATACTGTCGCTTTAAATGTACCGCATTAACAGGAGACGAGGTCTATATTATTACGTGACTTCAGTTTTATGTAGTCGGTTAGGACAATTTTTATTTCGCATCAGAATTCGCAGTCTAATCATTTTTATAACATAGTGCAGACGGTGAATACAATTATAGAGATATTTCTATATTTTTAACCTCTTATTCGAGGTGTTTAAAATAATTTCAGAAAATAATCTTTAGATACAGAGCTCAAAAATATCTATTTATACTATTATCTATATAATTCATACTATTTCTATATAATTTATACTATTATCTATATATTTTATATTATATCTATTATAATTATCAACGCCTGTTCTTTAAAAAAAAAGAAAGAAAGCAATATCATTCAACAATGTTAAAACGAGAAATTACTTTAGAATAGTAATCGGAGACGCATTCGTTCTGATAAAGATAATTGCTGTCCAAAATTCGATCAATCGTGCCAGGAACTGTTCTGCTAAATCTGCTAACTATTGTTCGCGTATTTCGATGCCACAATATATACAGGGTGCTGCGAATGTTCTCGAAGAACAAAGAGATTCCTATCTCCTTTACAAGAACTTGTTCCCGTAACAATACCATTAGTCAAGGCTGCCGAACCTATATAGAATTTTAATCTATTCTCGAACGAATAGTAACGTTTTCCAACAAAGAAGATATAACAATTATTATTACCATTTTCACTGTGGGAAAGAAGTACTACGATGCATAAATATTCTATTAACAACGTTGGTCGGAACTTTCGTGTATGTCGGAGTCTTCAATTTATTTTTGGTTGGATAGTAACATTATTAATAACATTATTAGAATATTAGTAGTAATATGATTAGTAACATTTATTAGAACTTTTATTATTAATTAATTATTAAGAAAAGAATTACAACGGAGCCCAAGTATTTTATTAACAAAGTCGATCGAAACTTCCGCATGTGTTGGAGCATAAGAATATGACTCACAGCCTCCAATCGATAAAGAAGCAAAGTTCATGCTTAGTCATCGATTAGCAGTCGAGTCCTATGCAAATGATACTTGCTTTAGCCAAAATAATTCATATTTTGCACGCGAACCGAATTTTCAAATGCAAGTTAAAACTGCAAACTCTCGTAAAACTCGTAATCTGAAATTAAAAACGCGTTTCACTATCCCTAGAATAATATAACCACCTAATCTTTTGACTTTCAAAAATTGAGCTGATCACAGATATTTCGTCACCGACACGAAGCTAAAAATTAAATTGCAATTAATTTCGTTACTGAAATCGATTAGACGCAATTTTCCAACTTCGAAGGTTACGATTGTTGCATGAATTAGAAACGATTGTTCTTACATTTATTCTATGTGGAAATATCTCACGAAAAATCGTAGTAAAAAACTGTAGTCAATTCATTTTTAATTAATTCTAATAATATTAACTATGCGGAAATATTGATCACAGTCGCTACAGTTATATTCCGACGATAATTATATTAGAAAAGAAAAAGAAAATTATTTACAGTATGCTTGAATTTTCTCAAACGCTTAACAATTACTGTGTTTTTATTAAATTCAACACTGTGTACAATTCACTACGTATACACAATATTATTGTTTATACAACATCATTGTTTATACAACATCATCGCTTATAGAACATCGTTCTTTATACAACATCATTGTTTATACAGACGACTGAAGATCGAGTTAAAAAGTCAATCACAGCTATTCGATTACACGAATCAGTGCATTCGTACGAAAATATTTATGCTTGAAACGGTTCGCGTAAACAATTCCTGTAAACAACGAAGACATTTCGAAATAGATCTTGACTTCGCGGATCGCGCGGCACCCTGTACCGAACTATCGCGTTCGGATAACGATTCGCGCAACGTGTTCTCGCGTTACATTTTTTTTTTCCACGCGGCCGAGAGCTTCACATGTGCGTTTGCCAGCGGATTTCCGTCGTTGGAACGCTTGCGCGCAGGGGGCTAAATACATGATGAGAGGGGAGAGCGGAGGAGCTGAGGAGGATCGTCGTCTCTTTCATTTTTTCGGGCTTTCGTATGCACGCGGATGCAACGTTCTCCTACGTGAGATATAATATTTTTGGTACCGGTCGTCCCTTGGCGACACATTGCACGGGACGGCGACGTTGTTGATTGTTGGTATACCGATATCGGTTGTCCGTCGTACTTCTAACGATATACAATTCTATTTTTGATAACCGCTCGATTCGCCATTATTCCATTTAGATGCAGGCGCGCGGCCCCGCACCGCCGCGTTTAGGGGATTGTTTAGAGCCGTTAAGGTGTCTGCGGAGTGTCGTCTCGCTTCACTTTTGCCAGCGAAACCCCGTCCGATCGGACGGTTTTTTCCATACGTCGATTGCGTCCCAGCTGCGGACACTTTCGAAACACCTCGCGAAATTGTACGCGGGACAAATCGAAACGCACCGCGACGAGATTCGATAGCCGAGTCCGAACGGTCTCCGCGCTGCTCACGTTTGCAACCGGGCACCCGGATATCCGCCTCACCATGATTTCTTTTACGGTTCTCATGACTCCGTTTCTATGTTTCTATTCCACGATTAAGTTACAGGAACGACAGCAACAGACTGCGGGTCTTTACGCGACATGAAAGTACTCTTCGTCGATCGCGGATTAAAAAGAGAGCTATACAGCACTTCTTTATATAATAGAGATATTTAATAGTTTCTTCAAGTCTCAGCAACTTGATGATAATAAGCAAATAATGCTGAACTATTTAAAATTTGTCCGACTTTTTAAATCACTTCCACTAATTTTTACAATAATGAAATCAGAATTGCCATTTTGTGGACGATATTATATCTAGACTGAGGATTTTACGCATTTATGATAAAGATAAGAGGATTAATTACAGAACGGCGAGCGTTTGAAGAATGTGAAAGTACAATTGCATTGTTTTTAACTTGATAAAGTAGTTAACCCTTTGCACTATAACAACGAGCCAGAATCGTGACGAATATTGTGTATATGTATTTATTTATTTTCAGCCTCACGGCCGAGAAATTGGACTTGGTTTACAAAAACCTAACTCTACATTGCTATCTTAACCTTTCATTCATTGTATACATTCTTATTCACACTTTTGTCCCTTATACCTACTGGCTAAAATCACGAATATTGTGTATACGATCTAAATATTTATTAACCTGTTAGCTGCGTACGACGAGTATACACGTCGCAAGAAAATAGCAATTTTATATCTTATAAGAAAAATATTTCTACTACGATCTAGGTTAAAATGCTTATGAAACATATTCATCAATTTCGCACAGTTTAATTCTACAACATCTGTTGACAAAATTACACCCATTGTGATCGATAAAACGCATAACAAAATTTATCTTCAAAACAAATTGACGCAGCCGAGTGGTTAAATCGAAACGAAATTTGAATCTTCTGTCACTAGAATCTGAAAATGAATGTAAAGGCAATCATGAAACGAAAATCCTCTTCTCTCATCAATTAAATTATTAACCATTTGCGGTCGAGAGGCGACTCCGAGGCGCCGTTAAAAATGATCGTGACATGTTTCGAAATCGTTTTTATCAAGTTTACTTATACTTAGAACATTGTTAAAAGCTGACAACTGTTGCACGAGGCACAAAATTCAATTCTATAATGCATAAAAAATGCTTACGATTATATAAAATGAAAACACTGTAAGCCGGAGCAAATATTTCGGATTTCCAGTTGCAATGGCGGCCCCGACTGCAAAGGGTTAATAACGAGAAAGTGCTAATAAACACATTTCTGAAAAATATTGTAGCGCAAGAGGTTAAAAACAAAAGAAATGACTGTAAAGCTTTCGTATCTTGCAATCGGCGATTTTTATTTCTCGAGCAAATCCGCAGTCGACCAATTTTTCTCTCGGCTATACTTTTACAAAATCGTCCATTAAAACAAACATAACACAGGTTTGGATTCGGTGAAATAATCTCGTCGCATCGTCTGGAGATTGTCCCGGTAACCGATGGATCTATTGTTGCTTTAAGGAAAATTGCCTTTCGTGAACGGACGTAGAGCCTCCTCGAGCTGAGTAAATAAAAAAAAAAACGATTCATTGGCATTCGGTCTCTTATAGTGTACGGCGCGCACGATGATACGCGTAAACGAAGGCTCTTTTTATTATACCGTGTTTGTCCGAGCGATCGATCTCAGGTGCGTCCGTGGTGTCTCTGTTCGAATTAATTCATAGCAAAAGCTCATATATTGTTCGTACATTGTCGTGCCAATAGTAAATGAATAACGCGTGCCAAAGTGTGTCAGGGGAAATGGGAGACGAGGAAACGCGTTGGGAGAAGAATTGCTGGCCGGAATAAAGAGCGTTCTATATGAATAAGAGAATGGAGAGAGGAGAAAAGGAGAGAGATAGACAGATAGAGGAAAAGTGACAGAGTAAAAAGATAGAGAAAGAGAGGAAGATAGAGAGAGAGATAGAGAAAAAGAAAGAGAATAGAGGGATAGAGAAAGAAAGAAAGAAAGAAAGAGAAAATAGAGAGATAAAAAAAGAAAGAGAAAATAGAGAGATAGAGAAAGAAAGCGAGAAATAGAGAGGAGAGAGAATAAAAGAGAAAGTAATTCGCCATTTTCTTCTCTTCTTCCGTTTCGTCGTTGGTCGGCCACCGGCGCGAATAAAGAGAGAAAGAAAGAGAGAGAGAGAGAGAGAGAGCGAACGAAGTGAGTTCCCGGAACGAAATGCCGATCCGAGCAAGCTCGTCTTGTATAAAATTAACGAACTAGTTGTTACAATCTTTTAACTGTTGAATTTTTGCAGTAGATGGTAAGTGTCTTAACGTATACCTTATATAAACTACACAATAATATATTCTATATTAATGTTTCTTAGATTTACGTGAAACGAACGACCGGCCGCGGCCGCTCGCGGATCATCGTCCGTAATCGGCGAACCCTCTCGGAAAGCAATACATTTGCACGAGTTTACGAATTTTTCGACAGTATTAAAACGAACAAGAAAAAAAAGTATATTATATTATATATATATATATATATGTATACATACATAAATATATATGTATATGTATGTGTGTGTGTGCATAACGAGCCAAGTTAATTTAGCGTGCTTCGAGCGGACCGTAGGCCTAACCCAATCCGCCACCGTTTCCGAGAACAGTCCAGCCATCATTGTGACCGATGATCCTATCGAGATGCGCCGTCCTGGTTGGTCGATTTCTGGAGACCTTCGAAAAAGTTCGCGCCTAAGTAAAAAAGAAAAAAAAAAACGATACCCGCGAGCGTACACTTATACGTACGCGCGCGGCTATATTAAATCGACGACCGATTTAACCGCGCGACCAAGTCGCGTTTAGGCTACTCGAGACCCGAGGTGAATGAAAGGAAGAAAGAAAGAGAGAGAGCGAGAGCGAGAGAGAGAGAGAGAGAGAGAGAGAGTGCGTCGTCGACGGGCGTCGAGACTTGTCGAAGGCGGTCCCGGCCGAATGTCTTAAACATTAATACAATCTAAATGTGATAATATATTTGCTATTGAATTACGACGTAATTGATTACATTGATAATTATTAATGACGCGCGCGAATCGTACGGGAGTTAAACGAGCAATTTTAAAAGAGTCCGTCTAAAAGACCGCGGCGAGGTGATCAGCGCTGAACGTCGCGCCATTTTCTCTGGTACCGAGCGCAACCGTTAACACGTTCAATTAACAAAATCATAATAAGTAAAGCGACGATATCGAAGTCATCTCTACGTTGAACCTACCGAGTCGGTTAACCCTTTGCACACGAGGCCATCTTAAGTCTAAATTCAAAATAGTATTTCTGACGATTTATAATTTTATAAATTTTTTATAATTTTATAAATTTTTAATGCTGTCTTGGAGTCACTATTCGAGTGCAAATGGTTAAAAAGAGCGAATTCACGTTCTGGTCCTTGAAAATCGTGGAATTAGAAAGACTCTCCCTGAGGACGTTATTATTATTATTACATGTTATTATCCATATATTATTATCCACGAAGCCTAATGTCAAGAAGCCTAAATAATGTGAAACAAAACAGTTTAATCACTCCCAGGACTCGGTAGATTTAGTTAGTCAATGCTTTCCACTGCCACGCGCCGGCCTCGTAAATTCCACGCTATACGAGCGCTTCATTTAATCGAATTCGAATTGAAAAAACCAAGTTCTACGACTAATTTTACAACGTTTCGAATGATCCTAACGAAACTAGGATCGCGGCAGTGAAAGTGTTAACGAAACCGAAACTATTAGAAAGTAAATAATTATCATAGCTGATGGTATTCGAACTCCTTTGCATTCCGTGCGTCCCGGCCGAACTCTGTTCGTCAAAACTTGCAATGATCCCTCCTAACAATCGGAGTACTACTAAATAATAAAATGTATGCATCACAATTTGGTTCTGTCGGAACCAGATAATTAAAAGGAGAATTCTTCGCAAACGTGACATTATTTTAATGTTCACGAATTGAAAGAGTTCGAAAACCTGGTTAAAAATTGATGTCGCCAGTGTGCGACCACTGAACGTGTTAAACGAGATAACAGAGATAGAAAGAAGGAGAGAGAGAGGGATAGAGAGAAAGAGAGAGAGAGAGAAAGAGAGCTTGCGTGACCATCGATCGGCTTTGGACAAGTACAAAGTACTCTGATAACTTATTTTTTGATTATCGTAATGGAGAAGAAACCGATCACGAGAGGAAAAATCGTATGACGTAAGCCCCTTTTTCAAACGGTCTGTTCTATCGAGAACAGCGGAAAGAAAAAAAGAGAAAGAAAGATAGAGAGAGAGAGAGAGGGAGAAAGAAAGAAAAGAAAAGAAAGAAAAATACTAATGGACAGATTAGGCGAACGAAGCGTCGACGAAAGAGAATCCTCGACGATGAGAATATGGGACGAGAGACGTGGCCGTTCATCACCTCGCCCGCGTTTGCGTTCGATAATTACGCAACTGGCAAATCTAAGTCCGGATATTTACGATTTGCTTCATCGTATCTAAGTATAAACAAAGTTTTTCAAATAAAAGGAAAAAAAAAGAAAATTACTCTTACGTTCTATGCATATATATATTATATATATATACATAAATGTACGTGTATGTGTGTGGGTGTGCCTAAAGATTTTCTCTTTGGACTATCTCTTTCACTCTGTATTTACCGTGTTCTCGCCTTCCCTTCCGCTCTCTGTGCCGCGGCAATTGCCGAGGAAGGGAGCGGATCGTATTAATCCTTAACTGACTGCGCCACCAACACGATCGAATTCGCCAGGAATATAGCTAGCGCCCGCCCCGCGCGCGAGATACAGAAGTTAACCTAATTCGAGTCTCGTGGACGCAAGTCCAATTTCGGTCTAAATCGAGAACGATTTAGACCGAAAAATCGGTCTAAATCAGATGCGAATCGAGAACGATTTGTAAAATTGTTTATTTTTGCAACGACATTTATTGGTTTCGCGTAGGTTAGGTTAGGTTAAAAGTGTGCGAGAGAAGACTCGATTCAAAGAAAGGTGGTTGCCGGGGTCGTTTGTTCTTCGATGGGTAAATTATCCTTTTGTGTTGGTTGGTCATTAGACTGCGGATTTTTGTGCTAAATAAAAGTTGTACGAGACGGGAGAAAAATTAATTAAGTGACAGTAAATAGATTCGTTTCAATAAGTTTTATAAGATGAAGATAGTTTCAGGATTTTATTCAATTGCTTGTATTTCTTCAGGATTTTATTCTATTCTTGGTATTTTTTTAGGATTTTATTCAATAATTTGTATTTTTTTAGGATCTTATTCCATTCTTTGAATTTTTTTAGGATATTATTGAATACTCTATATTTCCACAGCATTTTATTCAATTTTTCTTATCTTAATATTTTTAATCAATTTTATCTTATCTTAAGAATGTTAATGAATTCTTTTTGAGTTCGAAATTTTAATTGAATTGTTACATTTTCAGAATTTTAATTGAATTGTTATATTTTGAGAATTTTATTAAATTCTTATATTTCGAGAATTTTATTGAATTCTTATATTTCGAATATTTTATTGAATTCTTCTGCTCAGAAAATTCTATTAAATTCTTCTGCCTTCAGAATTTAATTTAATCCTTCCGTCTCAGCAATTTTAAATTTCTTCCACTGAATTCTACTACAAATGCATACAATTTTGCAGTTTATTAATCACATTTACCTACCCCGACTATAACATAATTCAATGAAAACATGAAAAATCGACCAGATTACCAGGAATACAGTCCATGCAATGAGATGTCAGTTAAGGATTAATTGCATTGTTTAACAATTATCTCTCTGTGTTCCGGTTGTACCTATAATATATATATAAATATATATATATATATATATAATTATATGGATTCCATGGATCGTTCCTCTTGATAGATGCAGCCGCGATGCAACGGCGCCTGTGCACGGTGCAATTTATAAATCGCCGGGGCACGGTCCGGGGCCGATCTCGTTGGCGACAGTATACGAAAGTGTGACCAGGTATCTTCGAGTTCTCCAAAGGGGATTTTGGAAGCTGGAACGATGTTCATGCATTTAAATATTTTTTTACGGTTCAACGTCCTGAACGAGATCGTACGAGAAAGGTGAAAAAGCTTTCGTCCGGGTGGTTCTCTATACTTTGAACGTATGACGAATAATAGCGTTGAAGGGTTTTAAAACGATGCGAACGAGAGCCTCGGTCGGCCCCGGTCGATCGCGAACTTAATTCTATCCGCGCGCGCCCCTGTGTGATCGATGTGTTTTTCCGCGATCGACGAACGGGGAGCGCCGCGACGCCCATCCTTAACACCGTCCCAAAAAAAAAATCGTCGACTGTATCTTTAGATTAATAACGCTGAATTGCGCTCGCCGGTTAGCTCCCCGTCGTGATCAGACAAGGCCGAACGTGTCCGAACGCTATTCAACTCTGACGACCCATGAACTGATACTTTTTTAATGGTAGAACACGGTACGCGGTAATTACTGGTAATTAGGGTAGGGACGTTCCTCGATATTCATCACGTTGAATCGATCCTTTACATAATTGAAATGTCAATCTTTCTAATTGCGTTCTCTTAATCGTCCTCCGTTGTAAGACACTGGGTAATTCGGTATACGAAATGTTTCTGGTTAGAAACGGACCAATTTTCACGAATATATGTATATTCTTAAATACGTCGCTCTTTTACGAACTAAATGGTAATTAGTTTACGGAATTAAATGTTCTCCGTATTAAAAAAATTGTTCCGATGAGAAACTCGAAGGAACGAATATCTAATCGCATTTTCGTGCGAATGCATAAAATAATAATTATTTGACAGACTTTTACAAAGAATATTGTATTCGACGATCAAATTCAATTTTAATTAATACTACAAAGACAGTTAAACGTTAAATATTCTATCTATTAAGAGTAATTCACAGCTGTTAACGAATTCCATATCCGTTGTGCTTTACCACTTCTGAAAATTACGACGTCGACTTTTATGCATTCGCTCCGCGAAACGAGCGCAGTGCCAATTGCAAAACACCGGAGAGATTAAAAGCATTAGAGAATGTCAATATATTATCTTCATTGTAATACAAATCTTGAACAAGGGGTAACTTTTGTTATATTTTCTCAATCGATACGAACAATTTCTATTTCACGTAAATGTTCGCTCTCCATCCGGTGGTTGTTTATTACGTCGTCCTAGAACTGTTCCAAATCGAGGACACGCGACATTGTTCTCGCATCGATAGCAGACGTCTGCCATTTTCAATTAATTTTTTTATTATAACTTTATTATTTTCAATTTTCGACATTGAAATTATCGAGTGTGTACAGAACACGTTGAACGCGATCGTTCAAGCGCGAGTATACTTGGGCCCGGGAAGAGTCATTGTCGAGGACACGTCCGGCGCCACCGAAGGCGATGCTCATCGGTCGCGAAAGGGTCGACATTACGGGGCCGCGCGTCCACACGTATACGGTTTTTTCGTAGCCCGTGCACAAGCGCGTTGCGGACTCGCCTTCTGATGTACGTAACGATCAATCTTAAGGACATAATTAAATTAACGAAAAAAAAAAAAAAAAAACAGGAAAAAAACGAAACTGAACAAAGTAAACGAATAAACTTGTCGTCGCCATTGTGATTTTAAGGTAGTAGAAACCGCCCGTGCTGGGTCACTCGACGCGCGCAGATCCATCCGGCGGAAATTGCTTGTTTAGCCGTTCATTGGATGACAAGCGGGGCTGAATTTGTAATTTTTAAGGGTTCGAACGCCGATCGCTGTGAACCGGTTGCTCACCGCGGCACCGGCTATGGATTCTCGTTTATTATCGATCGTGTTTTAATTGTATGCTCGCTCTGTGTGTCGAATTTCTTATCGTTTTCGTCGCCGGGTAGTGATTACACGCTGCGACACCCCTGTACACCGGATGTTCTGTGATCAAGCTTCGTTCCGTTACGATTATTAACTGTATAATGATATATAATTGTCGGTTATGCATCTGCATCGAGGACTCTCGGGGCAACGTTTACCTGTTTGTATTGCCAAAGTCACTATTTGATTTTGGCACGATAAAATCTTAATAAAGGTTTCATTAAAATATCCAGTCCTACGGCTCTGGGCTTCGAGGCCGCCGCTTCGCCCCTTTTCCTACGGCTGCAGCTTGTCCTCTTTTATTTCACCCAGTGACCTACGTAGCTCTGATCTCGTGGCTCGTTCAACTTTAATCGCTACTTTGTTGTACTACCACGTCTTTCGCTGTTCAATTGTCACAGTAGTTTCACATTTTATTCTATGTTTTTGAAGACCATTTCATTTTCCCAAATCTTTTCTGAAATCGTATCCTCTAGCTATAATTAAATAATTCATTTTAATTATATTTAAATCATATTTTCTAATTATGATTAAAGCTCATCTTTTAATTACAATTATATCATATCTTCTAAATATAATTATATAATATTTTTAAATCGTAATTAAATCATATTTTTGAATTGCTTCTAAGTCCTATCTTCTAATTATAATTAAATCGTATCTTTGATCATAATTACATTCAATTTATTATAACTAAATGATTAATTATAACTATAATTTACTAAATATCTTCCAAATTTAATGCAGCAAATTATTATAAAGAAACGATGATAATTATTTCCAAAATGGAATCACGTCAGTCACCAATTTTCTAATCATTTCTCTCAATATCAAGTTAATACAACAAGTCATTGTGACAATAACATTATCGCTAAAAATAGCAATTATTATTTCTAAAATAATATCACGTTTCAAAGTAGATAATATTCGCAATACATAATCAAAGCTATTGCTCCAAGTAATAATGTCAAGATTTCTCTTGGCAATCATTTTTCAATCGAAAATATTAAATAACGAATAAAGGCAATTTATATATTACTTGTCCAATAAATTAATTATTGTTGTTCCGCTTTTTACGCAAGCGATATGCAAGAACTACCAAAAATTCGTAAAACAGAACAGTATTTTAATTCTGTTTACTAACTGCACTTTAACAGCATATTTTAACTAACTGCGGCATCTATTTTCTAACATAAATTTATAAAATAGACGATATCTTCTGCACTGACACTTTTAATAATCCTGGAGCTTGTTAATCGCATGGACAATATAATGCGATAAACAGATTACTCAGATGACTTATCAATCGTGAGACTGTAATCGGAATTGCATCAATGACACGACACGATAGTCTAGACTGTATATAATAAATCCTTTACAATTTCGTATATTCTATGCATTTATACGTATTGTACGTTATGTCAACGTGGATTCTACGAATAAAAACGGTGAGTGTCATTGGCTTCGAAAAAGACCGTCGCCTAGACAGCAGCTGAGAGGCGAATACCGAATGAGGTACACTCGATACACAAACCGCCCCTATCTGCTACGGGCAAGATCGTATCCAATTATGTTACAGTTAAAAATTATCGACTCGCCGGAGAGGATAGCAATTGATAGTAATTGCATGACGCATTCGTGGCCCAGACGATCAGCCGAGTTCAAGTCCCTAATATTCGTCGACGTAGACCACAAAGAAGTTTTCATACCGCAGTGATCCAAAAGCTATAAAAAGTATGTTATTTAATTAATAAATTGTCGACAAATATTTACGAAAATAAGAACGCATTTAATAGTAAAAATGAACCCTTTTGAATTAGGTTGGTGCATATGAAATGTCGGATTTTTAAGCGAGTATATAAAACTGCATATCTTTTCTCAAAAGCTATTAATTTAATCAAAATGTGCCCCATTTGTTTCAATACACTTTTCCCAACGCGAGTTTAATTCATAAATGTCTGTCTTCAAGAAATTCTGATTTTTCGGATCAATGAACTGTAGTATTGAATTTTTCAGACTGTCTCCATTTACATAATGTTTAGCCCACTAAAACTACGCATACGTCGTACAAAACAATTGCGATATTAAAAGAAGTAAAATATAGATCTTTCGCCAAGCGACTTTCGCTATTTTAAACATTTAGGACAGTTTTTACGGGCTAAATAGTATATAGTATTCATACAGGATAAATAGTATATAGTATTCATGTGCACCAATCTAATAAAATGCACTTTATCGCATAAGATAGAAATACTATAAGCCAGAAGATTTATTTCAGATTTCCAGTGGCAGTGGCTTCGAGCGCAAAGGGTTAATAGTCTCTAACGTCCGAGAGGTAGTGGGGAAGTTACGAAAATGCGGTAAAATGCGAGCGTGCGATTATTGTTGTGACTAGTCTCAATTTGGAATCATACAATTCAGGGCTGTTCAACATGCTTCACGCGATGGGTAATGGAACAGCCACGCGCCGAGGGCGAAAATACTGGCAACGTCTTATCGCTGACGTCAGAGAAGAAAAACTCAAGTGTTTTATTTACGTTTTTATTTTATTTGTAATGAAATTTATGTTAGATTGAAACATCGCGTTATTACATTTAATAAATAATTATTGAAAATTGACGGCGGTGAATTATTTGCAACGGGTCTTATACTGTTATGTAAATAACTATGTAAGTGCGTGCTACCATTTAAAATTAAATGGAAGCCTAATTTTGATCAGTGAAGGGGTTAATTTCATTTGCAGAAAGGTGAGTTCTATTTGCAAAATTAGAAACAGAACCTGTAGAAGAGTTAATTCAATTTGCATTTGGTTATTGTGTATAATGATTATGTTCATTAAGTATTGCTCATTTCGTGAATGTTTCCATTTCCGATAAATACAAATGAAGTATCAAAACTTATCTAAAAAAGCGATTGATCATGAAATTCAGCGTCGAGATATTTAATCGTGTTATGTCGGAGAACGAGATGCATGAATCGCGTGGAATTACGTAAGATCTATCACACTATACAGTATTCGTAATTTAATAGCGGTTCGTTGAATAAAATTTATACTGTAAAAATATCGAATGTAGTGATATTTTAACATCTTATCAGTTAAAAGATGTACCAAACTTGAGATTTAATAAGTATAAATCATTGTCGAATTTTGGAACGTCGACGATTAATTATCAAAGAATTAATTAAAAAGAGGTGAGCGGTGCGTGACAACTCGTCTACAGGTAAGTCAATCTGCATGTTATTTTATCAATGTTTGTGAAAACGAGCGCGCGCAATCTCTGAATACATTAGAAGCACGCGAGATAATTATTAGCGATAAAAGACCCTTTAGCAAAATGGAGCCATTTAGTCTACGCCAAACTATGGGGATCCTACGCGCAATCGTGTTTTATAGATTAATTGATAACATCATGAGCTAAATGAAAATTTGTTAAGTAGTATGACGTCGTTGCGCTGTGACGGAATTTGATTTTTTCGAAAGAGTTATCATCGAATCATCGAGAGTACTGGTGTTTTTCACCCCTAATTCTAAACGTCGTTTTAATTTCTTAATTAACAATGAACTTGGAATATTTATAATGGTTATAATTGTTATGCTGCTATGGTAACTTGATTACATTTTTATTCAATTTAATTCTTTAGTATTCCAAATTCATCCCTTTCCAAATTATATTTTTACTTTTCTAAATCAAGCTGTTTTATTTGCAAAACAAGTTATCTCTGTTACTTCGTTTTCTTAAACAATTTTGATATAGATAAAATTTAATATAAGCTTATTGTTTTCTTATTGCATGTAATATAGAGGGTGAACATAAAATATTTATTTAACATAAACGTGTCTGCATCATGCTTGCTGATAACTTTTGCAATGAAATTACTAGTATCGTTCTTGGCAAATATGCTTTCAAGAACGAGGATGAATTTAAATTAAACAAGTATGTCCTGTAAATTTGATTTGAGTTTCATTTAAGCTGAATATTTAATTCCATGTAAAATTTAATATGACCTGCGAATGGATGAATTTAATTCAAACAAGCGTGTCCCGTAAAAGGCTGAATAATTGATTTAAAATAAAATTTAACCTGAACTGAAAAGAGATAAATTAAATTTAAAAAAGTATTTCTCGCAAAAGGGTGAATATTTGATTTGCACTAAAATTGAATATAACCAGTAAAAGGATAAATACAATTTAAAGAAAGTATATCACGCAAAGGGATAAATATTTAATTTGAACTAAAGTTGAATAAATCCTACAAAACGATAAATTCAATTTAGAAGCATCGCGCGCAAAACCTGTGCCTTTCAGTTCAAAGTAACTCGAACCTCGTCGCTCCAACAGAAATTACTCGTCGCTCTCGCTCCGTCCAATTACCAACAACAACAATGGACACGAGTATCGTTTCAGTAGTGCCACCAGGTATATAAGCGAGCAGCGATGATAGTGGTGGGAGTAGAGAAGAAAATAATATTAAGGGAAGGGCGCGTCAGTGCACCGCCAGTCTCTCGAGCGACTAGAAAAAGAGCGGTAGCGTGTACGCGCGGCATCGGAGCTGCCTCGGTCAGCCTAGTGTCAATCGTGTCTCTCTTTCTCTCTCTCTCTCTCTCTCTTTGTTCGAACGGTCTCTTTGTGCCTGTCGAACATCGTTAAAAAAAAATCAGTGCAAAAATACGAATCGTCGGGGTCTCTGGTTACGTCGAAGCAAAGTGGTCGTCTCTGCCAGCGAGAACTCCGCGGAGATGTCAAAGAATGCGAAGAGAAAGGAGTAGCCTGATCGTGAACCGTGAATTCCGTCAGTGTGAGTTTTAGTTCGGCTCTCTGTGCACGTGTGTGTGTGTACGCCGCGCGTGTATGTGTATACGTTCCGAGTGTGTGTACGTGTACGCGGTGCCACGTTGCGCGCGAGCGTTCGTCTCTGTGCGCGCTCGTGTTCGTTGCGCCCATGTCGGTGTGTACACCTTTTCGAAGGTGAGCAGGGAGAAGAGGCGAGAAGAGAAGAGACGCGGGGAGAGATGACAGTGGCAACGGCCATCAACCAGGTGGGTCTCTGACCCGACCGGACGATAAAGAGAATCGAGCTTAAGTAATATTCGCTAGATCATACGCGCCGCCACGGAGAAATCACTGAGATCTTCGTGTATCGTTTCAGGGACTCGTCTTGGGAACGGTTCAAGGTAAGTGCGCGTTCCGTTTCTTTATATCTCTCTTTTTCTCTCTTTCTTCCTCTTATTCCGTCTCACATGCTCAGGCGATCAACAAGTTCCTATCCCGTTAGAAAAACCAGCTTCCTTTATGTCTTCTCGGTCCACGATAGAGCAATCTGCCCTCGAGCATCAAAGCTCCAATTCCTAGTTTCGATCCCGTGCGCTTTGACGTCCGCACGTTGGCAGCCGTTCGACGGTATAAATAATGAAGAAACAAGTGGGCGGACCATACTCTTCGCCGCGGAGTCTTTCATAAACGACGGTTCAACGCTGAACCTTACCTGAAAGCGACCTACGTGTCAAACTTTTCGACTTTGTTGTTGCCGGACTGTGCATCCGATGCGTTTCTTGGCAAAATTCGTCGATGCTTGACCCTCTGCGCTCGAGAGAGATGATATTATTGAGGCAG
Organism: Augochlora pura; assembly: GCF_028453695.1. Lineage (NCBI taxonomy): Eukaryota > Metazoa > Arthropoda > Insecta > Hymenoptera > Halictidae > Augochlora > Augochlora pura. Next base: position 16,545,319 of record NC_135778.1, on the reverse strand, counting down.
AAGTTGTTTCATCATGCTCTAAAATTAGTCCGAAATCACAGAAATTGTTTAGTTTTAAAAAGCTGGGAAACGCGTTGGCGTGCGTCGCAAGACTCTGTTGCGTTTGCATAAAACGCATTAACCCCTCTTAATATTTTTAATGATAGGACCAGACAATTTTTGTTTCTTCTATCGTCTTTATGTACTTGCATTTACAGACATTGATAACAGAAGAATTCATTTTTATTTAGCTATAGAGGAAATTAATAATATTCGTATTTAAGATCTTACATGAAATCTGTATCACGACTCCGACTCGTTATTATAGTGCAAGGGGTTAATTATGAATCATAGAAAACAGAAATACTTAGTTTGGAAGATCTATTTTGGATTTAGAGTTCAAATATTTTCGAGTACAAAGGGTTGAAATCTTTAAGCTAGAATTTAAGACTGTTTATGAATTATTTAAAATTCATTGAAGAAGGTTATTTTAAATTAACCCTTCGCGCTCGAATGACGACTTCAAGGCGATATGATTTCGACATTATCGTTCGCATTGTTTAAACATCGTTGAAAGTATAGCCGTGAATGTTTTTTTTAATTTTTCAAGGTTATGTTTTAGTCCGCTGTGTTTTCTGTTTAACATGTACTATGAGCTTCCGAGATAATTAAATTTACTATTAAGTTTCCTAAAAAGACTGTATTTCATTTACAGAAAATTCACTAAGCGCGTGTCGTACAAAATGGAGGTCAGGAAACCAATTTTGAATTTACAATAAGAGATAGCTTCGAGCACAAAGAGTTGATTCAAAATCATTAATCCTAATCCAATCGAGCCGGTAAAGATTACTTGTTGAAATTATAAAGACCCTTTCATGTGAGACGATTGTGAATCAATATCTTAATTCAAGTCTTATCATCGTTACGAGGGCGATATAATGCAGTCGGTTCAAGTGTTCGGTTGGTTTAGTATTTAAAGAATGAAGAGAAACTTCTATGTGGCTCTTGTTCGTTGCAGTTGGCTCGCAGAATTTTCATTTCGCACAAGTAGCTTCTCAGTGCGGTTGTTATCAAGCAAACTTGGATAAAGGGATGCATTCGATCGTTTCTTAATGTTTTACCGACCGGTCATTCGGTCGTAAACATTTCTGTTACCACAGAGTAATTAAATAACATTTTTATATTTTTATAACATTAGTATTAAGCAATGTTTACTTTATCTATTTTATTCATTTTATTCATATTCTCATTATGTCATTAGTCGCGAAAGGTATCCAATATTTAAACAATTATATAACAATACTGGAGCTTACGATAGCTGAATGTTAAATTTAATTTTCTATTTTTATTTGATTGATTTTATTAATTACAAAACAATTATATAACAGTACTAGGACTTACGAAAGCTGAATGTTAAATTTTTTTTCTATGTTTATTTGATTCATTTTATTAATCACGAAAGGTGATACTGAAAAATTTATATAATAATATTAGAGCTTACAGTAGAACGACGATTTATAATAAATCAAAAATTATTCGTTGCCATGACAACCGATTCACAGGCACCGATCGCGGAAAAAGCCGATTTACGAGCCACCAGTCGATAAAATATTGAAAAAGGATCTTTACAACGTTAACAATTTGTATAGAAAAGATGCGAGCCCTTTCGGCCACCTGATAGACAGATCAATTGTTAACCAGTTAGCTGCGTCATTTTATTTTGAAGATCAATTTTGTTATGTCCTTTATCGATCACAGTAAGTACAGTTTTGTCGACAGTTGTTCTAGAATTAGTTTGGGCAGTGCGAAATTTATGACCATGTCACCAGAAGCAATTTTACATAAATCGTAGAAGAAGTATATTTATTACAAGATGAAAAACTGCCATTCTATTATGACGTGTATAAACGTCGTACGCAGCTAACAGGTTAAACAAAAGAACGGGTTGCTCGACTGATAAAGCCGCGAGTAGATGATCATCCATGTTTTGGCAAGTGTTTGTCCGCCGATGGCGACCAGTTGCCAAGTGTGCCATTCGGTTGATAGGAGTAATTGGAGCAACTTTCTTATTGGCTCTCCGGTTCACCTATATTTTGGCTTGTTACACGAGCTTTTCTTATCGCGTCTCTGTGACTTATCGGCACAGAGTAGTGATTTACGGACCGAAGAGAATCGTTCTTGAATTGAATCTAACGGCCTCGACGTCGCAGCTGATAATTGACATAATTGATCGACCAATCGTACGGACGCAGACATTAATTGATATTAATAAAAATGTTGACAGAAAATCGATAAGCTAAAGGAACGGACGTATTTGACATTAGATATGTTAATAACGATTTAAACATTTTTATTTTTAGTAAAATTTGTTCACTGAAGCATATATTATAGTAGAGACTGTATAAAGTTTGAATAAATAGATTGATAAATAAATTGGTAGAAATTATAAAAGAAAATATTGCTAAAATAAAAATACTGTAATAATAAAAATACTGCAGTAATAATAAATAATTTAACGTGAGGAATTTAGAAACGTTGTTCGGGCCAATTTTTATTCGTATAAAGGCCAACTACGAACAGTAATTCGAACGTTAGAGAGATGTTGGGTACCATGAATGGGAGAATTAATGAGGAGTTACTGCATTCGACCCAGAATCCCCGAAAAGATCGGACGCGGCGCGTTGTGCCCGATTACGTTGCGCCGGTAACAATAGTGAGAATTTTTCAACGAGAAAGCGGAGCTCGCGTATACCAAAAGGGAGAATCAGTTCTCCGCCGCGTTCCACTTTTAGCGCCGAGTCCTCGGTTCAGGTTCGACGTCGAAGGAAGTTCCGCTTGTTTAGGATGTAACGAGCGTGGACTTATCATTCTCGCGGAGCACGGCTATCAGTTAATTTTAGAAACGCTGATGGATCCGGCGGCGCCGTCGCCGCGGCTCGAGCCATGATTCACGTTTCGCTTCATGCCTAAGCGGAGGAACGGCGAACGGGGCCTCACCTTTGTTCATCGGGCAGCACGAGAGAACACGGGCTCCGTCCATTCTCGGATTCGAACAGCCATGGAAACGTTCACGCGACGCAAATATGTCGGTTAACGAGAGAACCGGAAACTCGTCTGTCCGTATCGGTTTACCGACCGACGATGATTCATTCGCCGCTAGAAAATACTGACGGCTTTAATTTGCCGTTTTTTACCACCATTCTGACTGTTCGGTGACGGTCACGTGGCCTCCTGGCGATGATTCAAACGTGCCGCACCGTGCAGATGGTCGATCACCCGCGAAATATAAATCGAAGCTAGCGGCTCGTTCGCTTTGAACGATTTTTTAGGTGCGTTATTTGAAGAATGAAAATTAGATTTTATGAAATGTATCGTAACTTTAAATTTTAAATTTTTGAATATATTTTTTTAAGTAGTGGGAATTGTAAACAATATGTATGTAGGAGAATGACTAAATAATATGAAAAGTTGATATTTCTTTTACTGTACCTTTTCATTTTTAACACAGAAAAGGTTAACTTTGTGAGAAGATGGTTATAGTATCTATTTATTTATTTATTATTATTGCCTTAAAACATATGAGGCTTATACTGGTGGCATAGTTATTAGAAATTAATAATCAACTTCTTATGTTAAACTTTAATATTATCAATGTTTTTTTTCTACTGATTAAATAAGTGATAACTATAGTATATTAAAATCCTCGCCTAATCGCTCAATTCTGGGCAATTAAATAAAAGACATTATAATTGCACTAAAGACAACAGGAAAACTTATCTTCTAAAATAGGTTTACAAGAAGTGTCTCGAAAAATATGTTAAAAACTGTCAAATGGAACTAAAAGTTGTCATAAATTTTCTCAATTCAATAATTAAATATATTTGCTGTATTCTATAGCAAAAATGATTCAACGCCCAAGGATTCAATTATAGTTCAAAAAATAGTTTCTTTCCTTTAATTAAAAACTGCACTATGAATTAAAATACTCTGAACATTGATAATAGAAGGATAAATAAATGGCTCGATACGGAGTTGTTTGTTCAATCGATTTCTAACCCTAAGGGTGTTAATAATTCACGTTAAGAGTCCACTGACATCCTTAGTGTCTCGCGACTGGAATACTAAATGCGCTGAACGCTCGTAATTATCATTCAAATTATTTCGTCAATGGATGCATCTCGATTCTCATATCTTCCATGCCACGCATGGCAAGTGCAAACGCTTCCATTAACGCAGTGAACGTCTACGCAATATTCACACAGTGCTTTTACATCTATAATGATTAAATAAGCTTCTATTGTTGACGATGACGAGAAATCTATTTTAACCTTAGTATTAATAAAAGAAATCAATTATAACCTTAACACTAATAAAAGAAATCAATTTTAACCTTAATATTAATAAAAGAAATCATTTTTAACCTTAACATTAATAAAAGACATAATTTTTAACCTTAACATTAATAAAAAATTTTGACACTATAACATTAGTAAAAGAAATAAAGATTTCAAAAATACTATCGCATTATTATTAACCAGCAATTAGTTAGAATTATTGACGAAAGAAACAAATATTTACGTAACTCCTATATTTTCTAATTAATACATAAATATATAAATAACCTCAAAATTCGCATTACACGTGGCATTTATTATAGAAAATATACTAACTTTAATTTCATACTCTTTCTCCTACTTTTATCAACTAAATAATTACATTTATATTCTTTCGTTCCAATGTAAATGTTCCATTAAATATTTTACAGTCGAAGAACCTATTACGATGAATACAACAACTTTTAGTTTAATATTCACAGTGATAAATGTCTGAAAAAAATAGAAATTAAAAGCGATTAACGCTTATAATATTAAAATTAGCTTATTAAACTCGATGGAGATGAAAATCGAAAGCGGATTCGAACGGGCAGAGGCGATAATCGGCCGCGTACGAAATTATGAAACTCGATTTATTCCAACTCCTCATTGCCAATCACGTGACTCGGATGCGGTGATTCAACCTTCCAGTACCTCGCGCTGAGCTGTCTCTTTACTGTTGAAGTGCCAGAGGAATGCCTTACTGTCGTCGGTAGAATGCGCGCAGCAAGTGTTGTTGACGAGTCTCTGTGTAAAAATCAACGCCGCCGTGGACGCAGAAGCTATGACATACATTCGTCGAATCTTTCGAAGTGTGGAGAACGGTTTTATTCAATCTACGTTCGATATCCCGAATTCGGTTCTGTGCTTTAACACCACGGTTATAAACGCGTCGAAATCATTCTTATCGATTGTTTGCACTCGACCAGAATCCTCGGAAGCAAAAACGCATTTAAGTACGAACGAATCCAATTGACAATTTACCTTCGAATCGGTGTCGGCAACCTGGTGTAACTGGATTGACATCATCGGACACGTGTGCTCTGTTTCATAGACGAATCCAATATGGTGTCAGGCGATGGAACGCTGGAATCATCGAGTGCAAATTATTCGTTGACATCTTCCATCTATTACACGCTAACACCGCTTCGATTCGGTTCTAACGCTTTTGCATGAGACTGCGTGCTTTTTAGTTACATTTTATTATTGCAAATTGAACTATATCGAGATTCGCGTGCTTTTCTTTTTTAAAATCGTGCAACCGGTTAATGCAAAAATATGGTGTAAATTTCTCTCTATTTTAATATCCTCTTCTTTCATTATTTTTAATTAGTGCCAAAGAATATTCTATTATTTCATTATTTTTATTTAGAGTATGCCACTGAATATTCTATTATTTTTAGTTAAAGCATATCAAAAAATATTCTACTAATATTATTTTTTTTAGTTAAAGCATACCAAAGAATATTCTATTATTTTATTATGTTAAGTTCAAGCTAGAAATTACTGAGAAGAGTTATAACAATTTTTCACGTTACATTATCATTCGTTATCCACAATCTAGCTTCTACTACACCGTTTCTGTTTTGAACGGCTGATACAACGGCACGATATTTTTATTGGATCATAAAAGGCTGAAGAATTAATCGTTTAGAGTGGCATAGAGATGTGGCGCACACGTGTTAAATTCTCGTTCAGTTTCAACGGGTACGCAAACGCTGTGTTTGTCTTTCAGACGAGGCAGACGCGCTAAATAGAATAGATTGCATTGTCATCTCTTTGCACAGGCTCTCGAAGCAACAACTAGACTGCGGACCATAATACAAATCGAATATTGTCTACGACAATTGTACGGACTTAAACAAAGACGCGCGCCTTCTTCCAATTGTTTCAATTTATTAAATATCCTGCAACAGGATTCTAACAATTTTCTGACTTATGTCTGACTCAATTTTACCTATTATTTTAGAATTGCTAATTTGACGTTGATAATTACCGTGCAATAGAGCCCATTCGTTCGTATATTGTTCGTTAAGAAAGCACGATCATTAGTCATTGATGTGATGAAATAAGATTCGTGTTCTATGCCGCAACGGTTCGATTAACCTCTTAGGCACGACGCGCCACTATAGTGGCTTTCGTGAATATTTCGTGCCTTACTCAATTGTTTTATTAATCATTAAAGTAAACGATTAAAGTGAATGTGTGCATGTACAATACACTAAGAAAAGAATATATGTAATTAATACTATATACAGCTATACGGAAAAAATATACATATGTTAAGAAAAATGGTAATTTAGTTATGAAAAACTATATTTGCGTAAAATACAGCCGTGCCCAAGAGGTTAAGTCAAACTGTTGGCGAGTAATGTGCGAAGTTGATACGTCCATTCAAACTTTGTTTATTAGAAGGGTGAGGATTGTTGTACATTAAAAGGGCAGAAGTTTATTAAAAGTAGAAAGGATCATTGTCTGTTGAAAGTAGAAAGAATCATTGTTTCTTAAAAGTAGGAAGGATTACTGTTCATTTAAAGTAAAAAGAATCACTGTTCGCTTAGAGTAGAAAGAATCATCGTTCGTTTAGACTAGAAAGGATCATCGTTCGTTTAGACTTGAAAGAACCATCGTTCATTGCAAGTAGAAAGGATAGCTGTTCGTTACAAGTAGCACAGATCATTAAAAATAAATCATTAAAATAATAAATTAGTAAAGATTGTTGGTCATTAAAAATAGTAAAATTAGTACAAATAATTACTATAGATAGTATAGATCATTAGTATAGATAGTATAGATCATTAGTATAGTTAGTATAGGTCATTCAAAGTATCAAGGATCATTAGCCATTAAAAGCATCAAAGATCTTCGATCGGTAAAGGGATCGCGGTTCATCGACCAGCGAATAAAATACACGGAAACGGTGTTACATATTTGATAATGATTCACGCGTAATGATTCACGCGAATCAGAAGACCCATTTTTCTTTTATAAGAGGAACTCGTTGTTACCGCACGCAGCAGGTGTTTTTATTACAAAGTTTTCACTTTTCTTCGGCCGTGGATCATGCATTATTAAAATTGGTCAACTGTCGCTGCCGATTTCACTTCGCGCGTGTTTGCTTCGCTAACGAGAATGCCTTCGGTCATTTCTCGTTCGAGTAATTCACAAATATCGGCCAACCCTTCCGGAATAATCAGGAAACGATAGGTGAATCGGCCAACAAAAGTACGTCGCGTGTCTGCCGGTCAGAATCACGCGATACCATCGAACGTTGCAATCCTCAATTTCAACTGGCTTTCATTGATTAACCCTTTGCATTCGAGTGGCGACTCCGCGGCGCCATTAAAATTTTTCTAATACGTTCAAAAATTATTTTTACAGGTATTGCTAAAGCTCAGATTTGAAAAATTGTTGAAACTGTAGTTGTTATATGAGTCACGTGACTCAATTTCATATGCATAGAATGAATATTCTTATATAAAATGGACATACCCAAATACGGGTGACACTAATTTCTGATCAATCTTAAAAATTCATTTTTATTAGAATATATTTGGACAAATTGAATATGACTAAAATATTTCGGATGCGAAAGGGTTCCAGTGCCACCCCCTATGATAAATATTAACTTTCTAGTTTCACTGTAATTAATTAAATTGCTTTAATTTGTTGGGGATTTTAGTGGTATATTGTCGGCACTGAGAACGCGTTAAACTCGAGCGACTGCGAAAAGGGACGGCGAGTTAACCTCTTAGGCACGGCTGGATTTTTCGCGAATAAAGTTTTTCGTAACTAAATTACCATTTTTTCTTAATATATATTTTTTCCGTATATCTATATATAGTATTAATTACATATATTCTTTTCTTAGTGTATTGTACATACACCCTTTCACTGTAATCGTTTACTTTAATAATTAATAAAATAAACGAGTCAAGCACGAAACATTCACGAAAGCCACTATTGTGGCGCGCCGTGCTTTAGAGGTTAAGGAATTGAAACACTTCGCCGGCCCGATGTTGCGCTCCTTCGCCGCGTTTTAACACCAGTCCGCGGAGCCTCGAGACGTGCAAATACGTGCACGCGATGGCATCGAAACCTTCCACGACACTGGGCTTACGACCGCCGAATAATTGATCACCGTTCGCTTTGCCTCGTTCGAATGTATTCCACGCTCCGGCAACGAAGACGCGCCATTGCTGCTGAACCGTGACGAGATTTTATGACGCGACGATTATTGTGCCGGCGGTCGTAAAAGTTTCCTGAAACTAGTTCGCTTGATGGAATATGAAACGCGAAGAGATAAGGGTGTTCCCCTCGATGAGCTGCCGCGTCTTTTACGCGGTGGTATGGTATCTTCGCGATTAGGTTTTCAAGGAGAGAGAGATATGTTCACGGATTATAGCAATAGGACGAGATTACTTTGTCAGTTTAATTTGGTTACTGGAAAATTATATTAAAATGATTTTGTTAAGGTCATCATGTTAAAGTGATTTTGTTGAAATGTTAAAATGATTTCGTTATGGTTGTTAGTGGCATGGCGGGAAAGAAAAGTAATTATTGTTACGACGGAAGCTGTCGATTGTCAAGATCGAGAGAAGTTGGCCGTCGGATCGATATGGCGGTTTCCGGCCAACGTAGTTGTTTAATGAGAAGCGAGACGAGAGACTCCCTCGACCTATCAAAGCGAGAGGTCGTATCCTCCCAGATTCAGATATATTGTTATTAGTGTTAATTGCTGTTGTTAATTGTGAATAAATAAAGATTATACGGGATGCCGCGACGGACGTTGAGACCGCGCAACATTATTATCGCTGTTAGACGAAATTGTAAACAAATTAGAATGATTTAAAAATATTGCTACATCATTTATTTCTTATAATAGTTATTTAAAAAGAGAAGGCATTTTTATTTTAATTATAATTCTTCAAATCGCTGCGGAGAATTTTTATTTTGCAGAAAGATCCGCGGTCTAGTCATTATTAATTGATTAATAGTTTTTAAAATAGAGGAAATATAGGGTACATTTTCGTCACTTTGTATTAATCGACGCGTTTTGTCGTAAAATTATACCTTTTCCACTAGTGTCTGGATAACAAAGCAACTCATCCGGAAGTAGCTATCGCATTCTTAAATTTCACTTGATACCGCACGAATTCTGTGCAAAACGTTCTCGCATACGGCGAAAAAGTTGCCAACTAATTTGCGGTTATAGAGTAGCGTGACTCATTCTGTACAATTAGCCAATTCCTCGTATTGTTAATGAATCAAATTATGAGTCTGTTGTTTTAAAGAAGCGGTCTCTCTGTTTCACCATAGTTATTAACTGGTTTGCTGAGGTCACGAATGATCCTACTGTCTCAATTTTATATTTTACAGTCAGAGTTTAAGTTTCCCTTTTATATTTTATATATTTAGATTTTAGATTTTTAGATTTCATATGTTTAAATTTTATATTTTCAGATTTTATATTGTTAGATTTGAGATTTTTGTATTTTATTTGAAATTGCTAATCTTTTATCGTCCAACGTGTAGATCAAACGAAACGACAACACCTGTTACTTCACGTTCCAGCCGTAACATTTTACTAACGCGCTCAGGAATGTTTCGTCCGTATAGTACCACAATGCTATGCTACCCGTTCGAAACGCACCGCGTTATCTAATCGATCCGTGTGTGAGAGAAGTTTAGCGTCAGTTGAAACTGAAACTGCATCTAAATACACCTACCATATGTAGAACACCGAATTGATCGCTGAATTATGAAACTGTCGTTACAAATTACACAAGAGAACAAGCATACGACCTCGTAATATACACAGCGTCGTAATAGTTTTAGTCGACTGACATTGAACGGTGGTAGTCAACATAATCTGTACATAATCGTGGACGCATACACGGTGTTTTTCGTTAATAACACGTAAACAAAGCCACGGATTGCATTTTCGCTAAGGAAAAAGTTGCTCCAAATGACCTCAGGAACTCTATTATTACCTTTACTGAAAGTCACTTTTGGGATAGCCTGCATAAATGTATATTTTATCTCTTTATTCAAAGTAGTATAATATAATAAATACGATATAAATGCGAGAAGTAGATAAAGCTTCCTAAAGGCAAAAGCTTTCTACACAAAAAATAAGATTGATAAAAATGTATTCTTCGAAAGTCCTAGATTAGAAGATACCTCTTTAAGAAATACGTATTTCTGAATTATATTTAGTAACAAGAAAATCAGTGACCTCATTCTGCTTCAGTGACCTCACCCTGCTTCCGAGCACATTCGATCCCGCCTGTAATACCGCGTGTTGTACGAGCGAACCTGTGGCTAGCAATCCGTCTAATGGGCCGAACGAACCTCTGATTAAGGGAAACGAAGCATGTGGCGCTGCTTCTACGCTCCTGGGTGGTTCGGTTGATAGAGAGCGGCGAGTCGGAGACCGAGCCGACCGTGATGGAGGTGAAACCGATCCCGAAGCCTAGATCGGTGGTGCCGCACCGGCCGGTGCCAGCGCCTCGACGGCTTCCGCCGACGCTTCCGGTGAGCAGCTGCCACAGCAGCCAGAGCAGCGACTCGGGCCAATCGGAGAAGACCGACGACGCGAAATCGAACCCGGATACCCGAACGACACCGAACAACGAGTTCTTCCGCAACCTGAGCACCAGCTCGCGCCAGCTGAAGGACGAGATCTCGGAGAAGGTGACGACCAAGGGACGGGCGGTGATCTCCAGCACCAGGAACGCAAGCATCCGGCTGGAGAAGTCCGTGAAGAATCTGCTTACGCGACGATTGACCTCCCTCAATCAGGATGATCTCGTGAAGGACAACGCCGAAAGCATGAAGTGGTGCAACGACCTTATGGAGGACGAGAGATGCGTCTCGATGCCGGCCAACGACATTTTCAGCAACATCACGTTCTACAGTCCTCTCAACTCTAATTTGAGGAGCATGAGGAACGAGGAGGACCTTTCCGGCACGCGGACCAGCCCGCCGCCCCCGGACTATCCTCCACCCCCGCATCCCGAACAATCTATCTACGACGAACTGCAGTCCGTCACGTCTGGCAGCAACCGATACGACACGATCAGCTCCACCGTGTCCGTGAAGACCGACAGGGACTTCCCCGAGTCGTTCAGTCTCCTAAATTTCGCGTTGAATCAGGTAAAACATCGAGATTTTTCTCACATTAAATATCTTATTCTGTTGGAATGGTGATTTAGATTTTCAATAATAACTGACGACTTTTCCTTTATGAATGTTCTTTATGACCTTCTCTTTATGATTAGAGGATATCATTTCTCGGGAGGTGAGAATTTTGTTACTAATTACAGTAATTTCGACATTAATTATTATTGTTTTATAGAGTCGTAACGTGACGCTTTATATTCTCTTTAGAATTTTAAATGTATATTGAAACTTTTTAAGTGACATTACTTAACGAAGATCTTAAAACGTTATTTAATTATTACTTGATTGTGAAATTGTTTGTTAGAAATTCATTTTTTGTGAAGAAAGTAATAACTTTCCGACGAACCTGATACGTTTAAAGACCTAAAGATAAAGCAGTCTAATCAACTTCACGTCGTTCATTCCAAGACGTCGTTCCTCCTAATCTCTCCGTTCATTGATAAACTACAGTAATAGAATTACAGTATACTATAATAGAATTTGAACTCTTCGCACTCGAAGACATTTCAATTACAAATATAAAACAATTTCTCAGACTCGTAGCATTTCCATTTTGCATAACAATGTGCATTCTATTTATATAAAATCGAGTCTTATAATTCGTATAGCAGTTACATTTTTAACAACTTTTTATATATGAGCTTTCGTGATATCTGTAAAAAAAATTATAGTTAATTATAATGGCGCTTCTTCACAGTGCAAAGAGTTGAACGAAATTTAAATTTCGAATTGCAATTAAATCACAAGAGTTACTTTGTATTCTCAGGCCAGCGGCTCCGACCAAAGCTTGAACCTCTCGGACGCCAGCGGGTCGCTACCCCGCGACAAGACTGACTCAAGACGGTTGTCCAGGTCCGATTCCTGGACCTTCTACGACACAGCCCCAGGCAGCAAGTCCGAGACTGTCGACGAATTGGACCCGATCTCCAGCGCCGAGGAAGACGCGCTGGATCCTAGCCCCGTGTCCGCCGAGCCTCTGGTGAACCGGACGTCCTCCACCTCGGAGGAGAGCCAAGCGTCCGTGCAGAACTCTTTATACGAGAGGATGCTTGCCCATAGAGTCCCCTTAGGGGAGAAACCGGAGACGTCCGGCACGGAGAACAGGGCGCAGAACAGTCGGTCGCTGTTGTTCGAGTTCGATCCGTTCGCGAAGACCGCCGAGAACGAGAACCTGTACGGCAACTTCGGCAACAACGACATGATGCTGCTGGAGACGCTGCTGGCCACCAGCGATTCACCGAGCAGTTCCGGCAGCATCCTCGATTTCCAAGAAGCGGTTGATAACGAGGAGGACCCGAACGATATAGACGACGAGGATGCGCCGCTTCCGCAGATCTCGGCAGTGCCGCCGGTGCCGCCGAGGAGGATCGACTCTCTGCCGAAGAACGAGTACGAGGAGACGCTGGAGGCTGTCGCCGGAAGCGACAAGGCCACTGTTGGAAAAAATCCGGCGCTGTTGCCGAAGCTGGCGCACTTGGTCACCAAGAAACAGCCGGCCGTGCCGCCCAGGAAACCGCCCAGAGATCGGCAAAACGATCCGACGGTCGACGCAGCGGCCGCTGGCGATGACAGCGTTTGCGCAGGTAACGGTGGGTACCTTGAACTTTGTCCTGGATATTGCTTTTACGAATTTCTTGCTGGCGTCGCTGATTTTTCTATTTTTTTCATTTTTTTTTTTTTTAGGAAATATTTGGGAGAAATAGGAAAGTAATTACAGAGATATATATCTGCATATATCAATGAGGGTGTCAAGGTTTAATTTGTTCAGAGTGCATTTATTGACACTAGGTTTACAGAACCCGTTTAACTAAATAACTCCTGCAGTAAATATTACAGTGACGCTCTTTAAAAATCAGAATAGATGTCTTTCTGTTGCTTTAATAAATTAATATAAAACAGCTGCTTTTAGTGCCTCGTAAATCTAGTCTATATTTTTTAAACATATCTCGAAAATAATTATCTCTAATTATAAATATTCTAAATAATTATACAATTGTACGTAGCTCTAAAATGTCTAATATCTCAAAAATAAATATTGAAGTCATTTAGTTCGACTGAAGAATGTTATTCCTATTAAAAAGATCATGTAATTTTCTATGGGGATTAAAAGCATCCACTGTTCACGAAGGGTTAAATTGTAGGAGATCTAACGTCGAACTGACCCAAGTTATTTTTAGACAGACGTCCATTCGAATCAATATTTTTAACATCGCTACACACATCTCTACAATTATCGATTAATTTCAATCGAAGATCGTTCAATTGGTTGCAACAGAAAGATCAATGAGTCGAAAGAAAACATTGTTAACGAATCTGTTTAGAAACGTTGCTGAACAACCAGCGGATCCTTCGTTCTGAACGTCGAATGAAAATGAAATTGTTATTTTGGACAAATAAATTTCAATTAGCGTAGAACGTCGGGATACGTGGAACCTAGGTCGAATGAAAATGAAATTGTTACTTTAGATAAATAAATTTGAATTAGCGTACAACGCCGAGATACGTGGAACCTTTTCTATACTCGCAGATAGCTGTTTCCTGTAACAGTAGCTGTCGCCGGATGATTAACATAGTGTGCATCATTGATCTCGTTGTCTCGCCAACCATAACAATATCTATTGGGAACGGAAATGTTCAATCGCGTTGAAAAATATATGTCGACCTTGAGAACTTGCGGAACATGACATCGAGGAGAGTTAATCTTCCATGATTTCTATTACAGTCGCCTGTTTCTTTAAGCAGGCACACACTGTTTGTCACAAACAATGAATCACACTACTTTCACGTATCGACTTTGACACCCTCTAGTTGTGATAAACATTAAAATAATACTTCAGAATTAGAATTAAAAATCATGGCCTCCGGTTGAATGCCGCGTCTGATTTCAGCGTATTGTGTTATTGTAAATTAGACGCGGTATCCAACCGGAAGCCATGATTTTTAATTCTAATTCTGAAAATTCTGGCCGCGAAAGCCTAAAAAATCTAATTAAAATAATGTTTCATAAAAATCTCTAATCTACCGATCGTGCACGAACACGATATTATTAAAGGAATAAATGTTTGTATTTTTATAAAATCAAGGGAAATTCCCTTGGAAACATCTTTATCTTTATTTACATTTTCCGAAATATTAAAAAATGTTTCTCGCGAATTGTTCATAACATTCATGTGTTTAGTGTTTAATAATACCTTATTTCCTACTCGGTAGAAAATCTATTGTTTTAACATTATGTATCTAGGAACAATGAGCCATTTCTTTATTAATTCATCTTTTCAATTCATTCTGTCCTAGTCAGCGCCGTTGCAATTGGCTCGTAAAACAGGAAATTCGATTGAAAGCAGGAAACGGTAGATTAGGCTGATTCGCATATGAACAGTTCCGAAGCCGATATTTCTCTGAAAATTAGTTACGCCTTGCAAATATATCTTTATCATAGAATCTTTCACCTACATTTACCAGGGAACGTCTAAACAACAATATCGGAAGCGAATTGTTTCCTCTAAATAATTATTAAAAAAATTAATAAAATATCCTCTTAGAATATGAAAGCAGAATACAGAATATAATCCCAGTTAAAGTAAACATACTAAGGTCCTTTAATGTTACTGTTATTCAGCATTCTGATTTACTATCGGTCTGTTTTGTTTGTTTTTTTCGTCTTTTTTTACTATCAGTATGTTTTTCTGTTCTTTTTTTTTAATAATTATTGTCACTGAATTCCTAATGAAAGGAACTATCATTGTAGGTGCTTAAAAGAGGGTGGTTCTCCAAAAAAATGACATAAAAACCAAATTTTTCTATAGCATCGTGTCAGCCCAATTGTACCATGAAACTTTGTCCTCGCCATGTTTTACGTATCTTTAGAAACAGCAAAGTTATTTGAGGTGCAATCATTTGGTGACTCAGCCTGTATATATCTAAATAATAGCAAAATTGTAACGAAGCAACTCAGTCATTGCTCTTATACTCTAAAAAAGTATTCGAGCCGTTCAGTTAAAGAAAAGTAGTAGCGTATCGTTAGCTGTGCGAAATAATGTGAGTAACTATAACACCGACCAACGATTTTCTAACAGGAATAATAGCTACACGACGATTCTCAACTTTCCATGATTGATCACCGAGACCCTACTTTCGCAAATTCCAGCCACGAAGGCGGCGGCTGACAACCCAAAACCCGCGGAGGAGGCACCGGCGAGCCCAGCGGCGGCGAAGAACGCGGAGGAGCACCGTCGCGTCGGCATGATACAGAAGCTGAAGAAGCTGAGACACGACTCGTCGTCGCACGGCATCGGGCCGAACATGATGAGCTTCGTGAAGAGCGGCAGCAAGTTGTTGTCGCGGAACCGGGACCGGGACCAAGCGAGGGGCTCGGTCTCGAAGGCGACGAAGCTGGAGAGGCCGAAGTCGAACGCGCCGCAGAACCCGGCGACGCATCGAGGGGTGGTTTACAGGTCCGGCGTCGGTATCGAGAGGGCGAAGGATCTCGTCCAAAGGGCGGCGATGCTGGCCGATCAGAAGCTGTCGTTCTACGCGGACAAGAGCATGGCCACCGTGAAGGAGGTCATTCACCTCGACACAGTGTACAGCATTCATCTTCTGCAGGATGTAAAGTGAGTCCGCTTTTTCACGGCATGGAAGAACACGCCTTGAGACACCGTAGATACAGTTAGATCCGTGGTGTTGCGGAATCTAGAGATATACCGGGTGGGACGAGCGGAACGAATTCGTTTCGCTATTCAAACCCCTTAAACTGTAACAACGAGTCAGACTCGTGACGAACATTTCGTACATAATTTAACACATTCCGTGCCACGTGTACCACTGGCGGTGTACCACTTAAATACCTATTCGATGCGTTAAAACAAATATTTTATGACAAGTTAGAAACCAAGAAATAATTTCCACCAAAAGCATAGATCCATAATAAGTCTGCTTCATAGTTATGTTGACAATAATTGATAAATAAACATAATATATTGACTTTTAAAGCTTCAATTCACCAGAATGAAGAGTCGACTAAATACTGCTCGGCACGGAACGTGTTAATAAATATAACTGCCAGTCGTTTCTATTAAATTGAAACAAAATTTAAATCTTCTAGAGTAACAATTTAGGAATGGAAGTACATGGAGACAATCAGGAATCAAAAATCCTCTCGTTCTGTCAAGGAAACTATTAAGGATGAAAAAATACCAATCGAAGCAGTTTTGATAGAGATCGTAGTGTAAGAGGTTAAGCGTTATCGGCTGCAATAATTCGGAGGATGGCGAGGTCGTTCAACCCCTTGCACTATAGCTTCTTTCATGCTGTGACTTAATAATTTGACATAACTTTGACGTAATAATTTCCTTAATAGGACCAGACGATGTTTGTTTCCTGTATCGTTTTTATTCACCTTTGTTTCTATACTTTTATAACAAAAAAGAATTTATTTTTAGATCTTTTAGATTTTCGCGTACCAAATTTTCAGAATTAGAATTAAAATTCATGACTTCCGGTTGGATGCCGCGTCTAACTTCAGCGTATTGCCTAGACGCCATGGAATTCGCCATGCCTGGAAGCCATGAATTTTAATTCTAATTCCGAGAATTTATTTTGATTTCGATGTAGAAGAAATTAATAATATTAATATTTAGTAGATCTTGCATAAAATCTTCACGACGAGTCTGACTCATTATTACAGTGCAAGGGGTTAACCGGATACTTGTTCCTGACGAGTATACTCGTCGCGACACGGTACGCTGCCGTTACTTCGTGACGAGTGTACTCTTCGGTGACGGCTAACGGGCTACATGGTGTACTTTGATAGTTTTTTTTATTATTGGATTGTATGTTTTTTAAGAATGTTAAATAGGATACGACGGAGATCAAACGTATGCGGTGCAATTACGATAACTTGTACACTTATCAGTGAAATTGCGAAAGCTGACTGGTCAATTAATGATGCCGATACTGGATGTTTCTAGTTTACCATGGGAAATATTAGTTGAATTCTCTCATATTCCTTAGATACATTAATAACATTCGGTTTGTTTAATATATTGCAAGAAAAATGAATTTTCGAAGCTGCTATAACAATAATCAACTATAGAACAATAGTTTTATAGTAGACACAATGATCGATTATAAAACAATAATCCAAGATTAATGTCACCGTCTCACATTACACGTTTCTGCTGTATTTAATTTATTTGCTTCTTGATTCCACAAAAATAGCTTTTTATACATTTTTAATTAAATGCTTCTCGAGTTTATCTCGACCTGTCAATAAATATCTGTTTAATGATCGACTCTTGGACAAAATTGAGAAACTAAACGGGCAGAAGAAGAAGAATCAGTATGTTTGTCGCGGCGAGATGTTTCTCTTGAGGATTGACGAAACGATTTGTAATGTTTAGAGCAATCGATGGCGAGACTGTGCACTGTATCGCGATTAGCGTGGAAGGAAGACCGAGCGTCCACGTGTTCTACGCGAAAGGTATCACCGAAAGAAGAATTTGGGCCCAGCGAATATTGGAGGCGATCACTCTAGTCTTTCCCACGAAATACACGTCCGATCTGACGAGGGTGGGATGGGTTTACTTAAAGGTAACAGCGAGGCACGAATGTTCTTAATTAACTCTTTACGTAACTCTTTATCGACCGGTCATTTCGCCATAAACGTTTTTATATCTTCATAAAATTATTATTAAGCAATTTTACCTATATTATTTATTTCATTTTATTCATTTTTTTCATCGCAAAAGGTATCTAATATTTAAAAAATTATATAATAACACCTCAATAATACATAACAAGTTATTGGTTGCCATGACAACCGGCTCACAGGCTATTGGTCAGGATAAAAAGATGATTTATATAATAAAAAAAGATGATCTATAGCGATGGTTACTCTAAAATGATCTAACTTAAAATCGGTAATGGATACTGTTAACTAATAGGTTAGGTAATACGTGTTCCAGGAAGGTGTAACAGGTGTATGGTTTCCGGCATGGGTTCTTCTGCATCAGAGGACTCTTGTCTACACGAAGTCTCTCGATCAGCAGACGGCTATCAATTTTGGGGAGCTCGATCTTCGAAAAGCGCGGTGCATTGGTATGTTTAATAAATATATGCACAAAATGACTAGAACAGTCGGAATGATCGGGCAACCACTTTTAAACAACTTATTTCGCATTCACTGATCTTCGATGGAACGTAAACCGTCCACCATGTTAAAAAGTCCCAGCGGTTTTTATATTTCAAATTTCGCTTTAATCTGGCGAAATAACTGTTAACATGGCATGGAAAAAGAAATTATTCAGAATTCCACTTAAATTCCAGTCAAATTATAGTTAAACTCCAGTTAAAATATAGTTAAATTTCAGTTAAATTATAGTTAAATTCCATTTAAATTATAGTTAAATTCCATTTAAATTATAGTTAAATTCCAATTAAATTATAGTTAAATTTCAGTTAAATTATAGTTAATTCCAGTTAAGTTCCCGTTAAAATCTAGTTAAATTCCAGTTAAATTATAGTTAAATTCTAATTAAACTATAGTTAATTCCAGTTAAATTCCAGTTAAACTATAGTCAAATACAAGCCCTGATAAAGACCCACAGCCTGACGATAGTAAATTTGGATGACATGTTGCAGTGTTGCGTGAACAGGAAGGTCCGAACCCGAATGCGGGATTCGTTCCCGTGGTGGTCGTGGATGCAGGTGGCAACGGTGCGTTGCACATCGCTGCGCCAGGCATTTACGAAGGATCTGCATGGAGGCACGCGCTTTATCAAGCAGCCACCACGTGCGGTCCCGATCTGGAAGAGCAGCAACTAACACAGGACGATGTCCCCGTGATACTCGACAAGTGCATCAATTTTATATACGCTCATGGTAAATCGAACCTCGCTTTTTAATAATTATTATTATTAAAATCTTTGATGCATAATCTAATTCTCCAACATTTTGAAAACTTCACGTCCAAAAACGATTAAAAACGCCAGAATAATAATCTGATCTTTACTGTATTATTTTCTTTACACTTAAACGATTTATTAACCTCTTAAGAACAGCTGGATTTTACGCGAATGAAATTTTTCATAACTCAATTAGCATTTCATTAATATACAATTTGTTTGGTATAGTGTATTGTACATATACGCTTTCACTTTAATCGTTTACTTTCATAACTAATAATACAATTGAGTAAAACACGAAACATCCGCGAAAGCCACTATAATGGCGCGACGTGCCTAAGAGGTTAATAAACAATTTCAATAAATATCAACGCGCAAATATATTCATCTTTGCGTAATTTCAGATCTGTAAATCAGTGTTTAAATCTGTTGCCACTTGACCGTCGAAAGACAAAATTAATGTCAATCGATTCCCTCGCGAAAGAAGTAGCTACGCATGCTCCTGAGAATTGAAATAATGCAGATTAAATAATGCGAATTAAATAATACGAATCTAATAAATTTCGTGCAGTTTGCAATTAACTTCTTTAGCCAAGCGTGTCGCGAGACAGATTCGTTGAAGTACAGTGAAGAATTGAGAGCGTCGCGAAAAGAGCCCTCGAATTTTCGACGCGTGCAGAATCGCGAGCGAATCGATTGCGCGATCGGCCGGCACGTGATCGTTGTCTATGACAGTGTCAATGTTAATTTGAAGGTATCATGACCGAGGGAATTTATCGTCGTAGCGGGTCCACGAGCGCCGTTGTTCGGCTGCTGGTGGCTTTCCGTCACGACGCGTGGGCGATGCAAATCACGAAAGGCTTGTACACGGAGCACGACGTCGCCACCGCTCTCAGAAGATTTCTCCGTGATCTACCGAACCCATTGTTTCCTGCCAAAATCCACGACCGGCTCTGCCTCAACACAGGTAAGAAGACAGACCCCGCGCTGTCCTTGGCTGGATCGCGTCACGAGTTCAACGCACTTGATAATGTTCCGACAAATCGGTGGAGGCGGTCTCTCGAAGTGACCCGTTATCAAAATTGCTAAGCCGCTTTTGCCGGGCGTTGTTCCGTTCGCTTGTTCGGCTTATTGGATGGAAAATACGAATTATGCTGTTACCGCTAACGAGTCACCGGGTTCTACATATGTATAAAAATCCGATGCGCTTCTTAAGTGTTACGTGGCAACGAAGAATGTGTTTGCACAGCAGGTTTCAAATTCCGAGTAATCTTCTACACGATGGAATGCGCCTTTTCAGAATTTTTATTCTGCTATGATCGATTTTATATCGAATCAAGTAGAAGTTCTTATATTGAATGTAATTAAAATGTTTAATTTCACTGCAGCTTTATTATTAATAGAAATTTGCATCTTGAATGAAATACAAGTTTTTAATATTGAATACGATAATACTATTTATCTTGAATGCAATCAAAGTTTATTTCGATATCGCATGCAAAAGTTAGAATAAAATAGAAGCTTTACTTTTATATCTCATGCAAATTTAGTTAGAATAAAATATAAGCTTTATTTTCATGCCGAATGCGATGCAATTTTTTATTTTGAATTGCCCAGACTTTTATTGTAAATAGAGTGAAGATTTATGTCGCAAATGAAACACAAGGCATTAATATTGAATGCAATCATTTAATTAAAATTGAATGAAGAATCGTTTGTTCTCGAATGCAGACTGAGTTTCTATCTTGGATGCAACAGTAATTATTATTTCGAAAGCATAAGTCGTTCGCCTCACGCTGTCGACTTTGCAAGGAAGAAACGGATCGTGTTCTCGTATAATGCAAGACTAATGCTTTATAATCCTTGTGCCACATTTCGTGAACAGGTCGTCAGCATTATAAGAAGCTGAGCTTCTCCGATTGCGCGATAAGGTGCTCTTCGTTATAACGCGATTTTCCCTGCCGCTTCTTTCCACGAGCTTCTTCACCATTTCGTATCAATTTCTACACGATTTCCTGCCGATCTTTCATCTTATCGTTCTCTCCCTTATCTTCGTCTTATTATCGATGATCTAACCGGTTTGCCACGACGTTCTTCTCTATCGCCCTTCTTCTTATCTCCTTTGCGTTCGTGACCACCATTTTCTCGGTCCCAGACGTTGTGTTTCCGTTATGATGGCGGAGTAGGATGCGCGGCAGTTGTATCTAATAATTAGTGAAATATTGGAGAGTACAATGAATTAATAGATATATTAGAGAAAGAGAAAAATATTGAAAGAAGGTAGGAAAATAGGAAGATGTTCCGGAGCTCGATAAAAATTTCATATTTTCTATGTACGCTGAATATGTATTTATAAAAATCTGCATTGCCCTATAAAATTATGGAAATTTCTAATGTTTATCACAAAGGTGTCCCGACAATATTTATAATTGCATAATGAACAACCAGCCAATTGACAATGGACAGTAATCCGAACAAATCGAAAGCGTAAGAATGAGAAATTCTATTCGCATTTATAATGTTTCACGGCAATTATTTTAGTCGAACTGGGAAAATTAATATCCACGCTGGCGCGTCGATTGTATGAACAAATGTTAAATAAACGATGGTTTCAATCTCCACTTCGTTAGGAGAGGTTGCTACGGTTCGGCGGAGTATTTATGGTTGCTGAGTCACAGCGATCAGAGTGTTAACAGTAACCGGAAAGTCTGT
The DNA here is from genome assembly GCF_028453695.1 of Augochlora pura. NCBI lineage: Eukaryota > Metazoa > Arthropoda > Insecta > Hymenoptera > Halictidae > Augochlora > Augochlora pura. The sequence goes on along the minus strand of NC_135778.1, from coordinate 16,523,166 downwards.
CCCGCTGACAAAGGAGATAGAACGTTTCCGTAAATTATAAGAAGAATGTCTAGCCGTCGTCACCCACGTGATACTTTCTCACATAGCGATCAGTTCCATTAGGAAGCTTATAGTTGAATCTCCGGTGTTCATTATTTAAGAAGTTAAGGACATTCGTTTAACCGGGTACGCGTCCCGGTTTCGTCGAACGATACGGATCCGTTCACGCTGGAACGCGTTTTACTTCTGTCCGCTAGGATTTCCGATAATAATAGGAAAAACCTAATAATGCCGCGATATCGTTTCTTATCCGCTTCGTGTATCTCCGCTGTCATAGCTTGCAGAAAGGAAATAATGTGAAATACTGATAGTTAGCAATTTTTATCGCAACTGGTATCGATATATGATATCATAGCGATGCTTCGAATGCCATTTAAAGCCATCGCGAAAGGACTTAAAAAAGAGAAAGAATTTAAGGATATTCTCGTGTTAATTTCAATTTAATGAATTTATTAGCGGTAGAAATTATTAATGAGATTATTAGCGAAACAATTAACGATTTCTAATAATACTAGAATACTTTTTAGAAATTATCTAATGACTAAATAAAACACCGTTCTCTTCTCATCAATATTAAACTGTATTCATTGTTCCTCAACAGTGCCAATAGCCTAACTTCTTTTAACTTAATTTCCATTATAAATGCATAAAATTCTCAGTCTATTAAAAAAAAAAAAGGAAGAAAACGTTTACCTTTTAATAGAAGTCCATAGTCTACGAAAAAGTCTGAAACTGAAGACTTTCGTAAAATAGTGTTACATTTTATACAGTTCTCCTCGATATAACAATGAAAAGTAACAAACAGTATTTTCGTTTTAAATTCCAGAAAACATTAACGAGACCGAGCAGGTCGGAACGTACAGGTCGCTGTTATCTACGCTGAGCCCTGTGCCGGCGGCGACCCTGCGGAGGATTCTTGCTCACCTTCACTGCCTGAGTCAACAGAGTTCCCGGAACCTGATGACCGTCGAGAATCTTTCCGCGATTTGGGGTCCGACGTTGATGCACGCCGGGAAGAACAGCGCCGAAGAATGGAACCGCCGCGAGACGAGGGTGGTCGGCGATCTGATCCGGCTCTATCCGAAACTGTATCAATTGACCGCCGCCGATCTAGCGAAGGAGGCGAAGATATTAGAGGTCCTTGAGAAGCATCACGTGTCGAACAATGGGCCGTGGGCGCCGTCCGGAGACCTCAAGATATGGATCTATATCTTCTCGAAAGACGGTGAATGCGTGAACGTGACGGTGAGAATCTGTTGCTCACGACCATCCCTACCGTAATTAATCCATTGTTCGAAACGCGCATTTGAAAATCATTTATCTGCTACCGATTCTCTCATCGCTGATCGCAATTTCTTTTGCTCATGGAATACTAGATATTTATATATTTATTATTAGACCACACGATTCTTCGTGCAAACTGGCGCTAGTTTGAAAAATGCGAAGAACTTGCATACTAATATAACTTATATCATTCTCCTATGAAGAATTTTTTAGTCGATGTAAAAATTATTCTCCTTTGGATATTTAGGAAACGATTGAAAGGTAGATGAGAATTTTCATAAAAATCCACGGTGTATTTGTTACCTTATTTCATTTTTCTTTTTTAACTTTCTTCTTATTCAGTTTTGGATGAATATATTTTTATGCATGGTGTACAGTTCGCTGTGTATGATATTGTTTTAGCGAAACATCAAAGTGGTGGAAATATTGAATACATCCGTGTTTTCTTTTTAGATCGGTCCACAAAAGACCGCGCTCGATATATGCATAGAGCTCGCGGAGAAAACGAATTCACCGGCCCATGAACTTTGCTTGGAGGAGTACACGTTATCCGGTGCGCTGGAACGGCCGCTGCACTACACCGAGCGTGTCCTTGAAACGGTGGCAAGGTGGGGATACTGGGAACCCGAGGATAGGAAGGACAACATCCTCATTCTTAAAGGAGATCAGCTCTACAAGGATATATTGTCCTTGGTAAACGCGATAGATCAAGAATCTATACAACGATAACCTTGGGAATCTCTCACTGCTTCCATAACAGTGAAAAATAAAAAAATCAGTGTCCGACACCGACAAACTAACAAACGCACAACGCGTATTAACAGTATTTTTTATCAAAACGGCGTCTTTTAATATTTTAGTTCAACGCTAGTTTTATCAAAGGGGTGAATCGCACCCTTTAAATTTTTCACTCGACACTATTTTGTTCAAAAGTCAGTTTTTAGTATTTTTATTTAAAATGATTTTCTAAATTTAATCCATGACCCCCAATTGACTTTTCTATAAAATTAATTTGGTGACAGCGCATAGATATAAAAAGTTAGTAAAAATAGGGTAAACAATGTAAAGTAATTTTAACCGGTAGATTGGTGAAAGTATGTTACAATTTGTTTCTCACGGCTCGAATGCACAATAACGCATACATTAGTGAGGTTCAGGGGCGTTCAAGTCTGAAACTATTTTTCATGGTGACCGACACGCCGTGGATTAGAGAGCACATGAGTCAGAGGGGGAAGAGTCAATGCATATTTGCCGGCCACAAAAGCAGGATGTGGATTAATTAGGCTTGTTTTACTCGTTCACGTGCGAGAAGTATCAATATTCATTAACGTAAAAGCATACAATGATCCGTTTTGTGTTACACATTTGTCATTTGAGTCGTTCAGTGCACACATCGACTAACTCCATAAATCAAAAAGTCGAGAAACGCGATGAAATGATGTACATTGTTTTTTAAAATTCCTGTTATAACATAGATTCACATATATAATGTAGAATGCATAAATACAGATATAGCTTTCATTTAACGATGTATAAAATTAACAAGAAAGAATAGCCAAAAAATAATCGTCGGTAATGTTATAGTTTTTATGTGACTGATGGAGTTAATCAATTTGGCAACTGAAAAAAAGCAGTAAAGTTAAATTCAGTCTTTAAATTTTTAAGTTTTTCATTACAGAAAAAGTTAGTTATTATATATTTTTATTACAGCTTTTCCATAAAAATGAATGTTGACAGTTCTGTTATAATATATTATTTGTGATTAATTCATCAGGAATATTACTGTGGCGATCCTGATTTTAACGGGAAAATTTTTTTTACCTGAAAAAATTCTATAACTATATTATCCGGCTTGATGTCCAAAATAAGCCATATTTTTTTCAAAATTTTAGAAAGTCGCTAAAGGTGGAAAAATGGCGGAAAACCGCGAAATCTAATTTACCCTGTAACTATCCTCACGGACAAGTTACAGGGTTAAAATTTTGCGCAGATGAATTTTTATTGGTCAGCTATCGAACGGTATATGACTCATCGAAAAACCTCTAAGGGCAGTTTTGACCATCTTAATCGGCTATGCCCTTTCTTGAGACCCACGAGATCCTTCAGTTTCTGGCCAAACAAACATTTTTTTTATCTGTTTGCCAATGCGATTTTATTACCAGTATTATTGAGAGGGGGAAACATCTTCGGCTGTTTAAAAAAAAAGCATTGATGCATGGCAACAAATCAACGATTACATTAGAGTATGGAGTTAATCAGAATGGTTTCTGAAATAAATTACTTATTTTTCAGTGGCCAAAAAAATTTTGCCGTTTAATGGTGTTAAACTTTATTATTCAGAAAAGTTATTATAAATATAAAAAGTTATGACTATACCAAGTGCTTTGACACTTAAATTTAAGATTTTTCAAAAAGTGGAGTTAATCGATGTGTGCACTGGACGGCTCATTTAGCAGCATTGTATGCCAGGGCTTTCCCTATAGACAGCATTGAAATAAGCGTGACTTTAATTTTGCACTTGTCTCCCTCTTGTTTACAGAAATGTTTGTAAACTATAAATTGTTTAATTCAAGAACTCTATTTATTTACAGGTAAAACCACCGCTAACGCCGTCCGGTGAACTTAAATTCGCTAGCTGTAAAATGAAGCACTTCAAAACCTACCTCTTCGAATTAAGTCAAGGAAGACTTTGCTGTTACAAAGACAAAGCGTGTTCGATTAAGTTACACGAATGGAGGATAGAAGATATCATTTGGTACCTAGGTCACGAGCCTAAACGGAATCCGCAAACTGGGTTCGTTTCTTATTCTTTCTACTAATCTTCGAAAAATTAGTATGTAATAAGTACAATAAGTATGTAAGAAAGTACGTATTTTCCTTACAGATGGTCCGTCACATTCATCACAAAAAATACCAAACCGATGAGGTAGTTAATGCAACATCAATGAGATTATATAGACAAATATTATTTTTCTTTTGTATAATAATAATAATAAAAATGATATTTTAGGTGTAAAGAAACTCCATTTTTCGGATGTACGATAGCTGGAACATTAAAGGACGATCAATATAAGTGGTTAGCAGCTATGATTTTCGCAGAATATCAGCTAAACGTGCGACCACCTGCAGTTAATCTTATGGATCCGTAAATAACTAATACATATTTTTAAGTGACGTTCGTGCCTCGGAAATTGATTATACTTCTATATTTTTATATTGTATATTATTTTGTCATTGTTTCAATGCCCATGCTTGCCTTAACAAGTGCACGACTTCAATATTTTTTATATAGAGCATTATGTATATATGTTAAGATAAATAAAAATTATCATTACATAAGCTTATTTATCATACAAGACGAACGAATAACTAAATGACATTTGTAACGGTAAAAAGTTACAGAAACACCATAAAAAAATCTCTCCGTACCGGTTCATACCGAACTCTGATCTGACTTAACATCATTCATCCGCCCACAATGTTTTTATAATATAAACTATTGTAACGAGGCGAAAGGAGAAGAAGACAAAAACTATCATCATTGAGGCTACTCCTGGACCGATCGATAATTCCGTTGACCACAATCGAACTTTCTAGTGTAGTAAAATAAAACTGAAATAGATATAAAAAAATATTTTATTCCTCTGCTAGTGACTGCGGGTTCTTTCAGTACGTCTACGCAGTTCGAATTCTCGCAACCAAGTATCCCAAGATCACTACCTCGCCACCCGTCCTCGAATTTCCACTTGGGCCCCCTTTCTTCCAAAGTTTAGGCGATCTCTCATCAGCGATCAAACGAACGCCGTAGGAATTCTCGGGACCAGCGAACAGAGGATCTTTTCCGAGCTTCGCTTTCACTAGAAGCATCGCGACGCGCCAGACTCCTTAGTTACCAAATTGTTATTAACCTTTTAGATACGGCAGGATTTTGCGCAAATAAAGTCTTTCGTAACTAAATAACGATTTTCTCTTAATATATATTTTTTCCGGATATCTATATATAGTACTAATAACATATATTCTTTTCTTAATATATTGTATATATGTACACACTTTCACTTTAATTGTTTGCTTTAATAAATAATAAAACAATTGAGTAAAGCACGAGCCATTCGCGAAAGCCACTATAGTGGCGCGTAGTATCTAAAAGGTTAACGGTTCATGGCTAGCAACGAGGTAGTATACAGAGGGATCTTGCTCTGATTCGACGCTACATCTGTGAGAGAGGACGAGGTAAGTCACGGCCGCTCACAGGGTAGTCAGGGAGAGGACGGCCATGAAGGCCGGCCGCCCGCTGTAGGGAACTGCATAGGTTCTTCGGTGACCATGACGGTGGAGAGGACGGCCAGGAAGGCCGGCCGCCTTCCGAACATAGGGATACGATAGCCTTGCAGCGTAGTTTAGATCTATTGGGAGAGGACGGCCATGAAGGCCGGCCGCCTGATAGTAGTAGATGTTCCATTTGAACAAAGTTGCTTTCGTTGCTCACCATAGAAGTAGGCAAGGAAATTGATCAAAGTATAAACCTGTAACACCCTGTAACATGCTAATTAGAATATATCTCCTTTCGTCCTCAGTAAACCATATATCCTGTGTCGTATATCCATTTGTTCAACCATTTCCCCTGACATTCCCGCTACAATATCATTAAAGGGCATAGCCGATTAAGATGGT